>NW_016908850.1:23137-55240 GCF_001483705.2 Eufriesea mexicana | reverse complement strand
GTTTGTTACATTTGGCTATGTTAGGACAGGCTACTTTGACTTTTGTGCTTTTCACTGCTATTCCGTGGATTCCTGTGATCTGCTGGGCTCTACTACATACTGCTTTGCTCTAGGGAGGCCACGGGCAGTGGTAGCGGCAGGTCCTGTTAAGTCATTGTACGTTTGGCTAGGTTAGGTTATGTCAGGTTAGGTCAGGATAACTACGGCCTTTGTGCTATTCACTGCGATGCGGTGGGCCTCTAGTATATTCAGTTTGCCTCGCGGAGGCCAGCAATTGCGGTGGGGGAACTTTGGGTTGGATTGTGTTACGTCAGGTTATGTTAGGTTTGCCCCGGTTAGGCCAGGATGGCTATGGCTTTTGTGCTGTACACTGCCATTCGGCGGACTGCCGCCACCAACTCTGGTCTCATATGTTTTGTTGGCTCTGTAGAGGCCAGCATTAGTGGTCGCGGCTGGTTAGGTTTATTTACTCCAGGTTTGGTTAGGCTGGGTTCTGTCAGGTTAGGTTAAGGTATCATAGACTTTTGTGCTTTTTGCTGCTGTTTGGTGGTATCCTGCACCGTTATGTGCTCTAGGATATTCTGCTTGGCTCTGTGGAGGCCGGCAATTGTGGTCTTGTAGCGATAGGTTGGGTTAGGTTAGGTTTGGTCAGGAAGTCTTTCTCTTTTGGGATGTACACTGCAATTCGGTGTGTTTCTGCGCTCCACTGTGCTCTAGTGTACTCCGCTGGCTCTGGTTATGACAGCAATAGTTGTGTCGTCGCGTTAGGTTGTGTCATGTTACGTATGGCTATGTTACCTTTGGCTAGGTTAGGAGAGGATATTATCAACCTTTGTGCTATACACTACTACTATGTGCATTTCTGCGCCCTTCGTTACTCTAATTCACGCTTCTTGGCTCTGGTGTGGACAGCAACTGCGGCCTCCGCGCAGGGTTTGTTTATGCTTCGTTTGGTTTTGTGACGACTGGTTACGTTAGGATAGGATAGCTTTGACTTCTGTGCCATGAACTGCTATCCGGTAGACTTCTGCGTTCTACTGTGCCGCAATATATTCTGCTTGACCCTGTTGAGGCAAGCAAGAGTGATCGCGCCAGGTTCCGTTGAGTCATACTACGTTTGCTTGGGCTATGTTAGTTTGGTCTAGGTTTGGACTGCTTCGACTCTTCCGCTATAGACTGCGACTGTACGGATTCTTGCTCTCGACTCTTCTCTAATATGGCCTGCTCGGGTCTGGGGTAGCCAGCAGTGGTGGTCGCGTTACGCTAGGTAGTGTTATGTTCCGTTTGGTTCCGTTAAGTTTGGTCAGGCTAGGATAATGTAGCTGTGGTCTTTGTCCTACACACTACTACTCTGTGCATTCCTACGCCCTACGTTGCTCTAACATATCCTGCTTGGCCCTTCGACTGCCAGCAACAGTGGTCTCTGCACGTTGGGTTCAGTTACGTTGCGCTGTGTTGTGTGATGGTCGGTTATATAAGGATAGGATAGCTATGGCTTTTGTGCTGTACGCTCCTATTCGGCGAATCTCTTCGTTCTACTGTGCTTCAATATGTTCTTCTCTGTTCTGGGGGGTCCAGCAATTGTGGTCTCGGCACGTTAGGTTGAGTTATGTTACGCTTGGCTACGTTACGCTTCGTTTGGTTAGGATGAAATAGCTTCGACTTGAGTGCTATACATTTATAGTCGGTTTGTTTCTGCGCTCTCTGTGCTCTAATATTTTCTGCTTGTCTTTGGGAAGGACAGCAAAACAATTCTCGGCACGTTTGGTTGAGTTATATTTCGTTTGGTTAGGTTAGGTTACGCTCAGTTCGGTTAGGATAGCTTTGCCTTTCGTGTTATTCGCTGTTATTCAGAGGATTTCTGCGCTGTACTGCGATCGACAATATACTTCATGGCCCTGTGGATACCAGCAATAGTGGCCGCGGCACGTTATGTTTAGTTATAATGAGGTTGGTTAGGCTATGCTACTCTGTGTTAGGTTTGGAAGGCTTTGACTTCTCTGCTATACACTGCAATTCTATGGATTTCTGTACGCTACTATCCTCTGCTATGTTCTGCTCGACCCTGGGGAGGCCAGCTGTAGTGGTCGCTGCAGGTTAGGTAGAGCTCTGTTACGTTTGGTTAATTCACGGTTGGTTAGGTTAGGAGAGTATGGCACTGACTTTAGAGCTAAACACTGCTAATCGGAAGATTTCTGCGCTCGGCTGTGCTCTAATATTTTCTGCTTGCATCTAGGGAGGCCAGAAAGCGTGGTCTTGGCGCGTAAGGTTGAGTACGGTTGAGTTTTCTTAGGTTATGTTAAGCTACGTTAGGTTAGGATGAATTTTGACTTTCGTGTCCTACACAGTTATTCGTTGGACTTCTGTGCTGTACTGTGCTCTACTGTATTCTGCGTGTTCCTGCGGATGCCTGCCATAGGGTCGCGGCACGTTAGGTTCAGTCATGCTACGTTTGGATAGGTTAAGTTAGCTTGGGTTAGGTCCTGATATCTTTGACTATTCTGCTATACACGGCGATCCTATGGATTCCTGCGCTCTACTCTTCTCTACTATATTCTTCCCGGCCCTGGGAACGCTAGAAACAGTGGTGTCGGCACGTTAGTTTGAGCTATGCTGCCTTCGGTTAGGTCAGGTTATGTTAGTTTCGGATGGGTTAGCATTGACTATCGTGTTATATAATGTTATACGGCGTATTTCTGCGTTTTACTGTGCTCTACTACACTGTGCATGACCCTGGGGTGGCCAGCAATCGTGGTCGCGTCATGTTACGTTGTGTTAGACAATGTTTGGCTACGTAATGTTAGTTTGGGTTAAGTACGTGTAGCTTTGACTTTTCGGATTCACGCTGCGTTTCCTTCGATTTCTGAGTGCTGCTCTCCTCTGGTATCTTCTGTTCCACTGTGGGGAGGACAGCATTAGCTGTCGTGGGACGTAAGGCAGAGATAAGTTACGTTTGGTTATGCCACGGTTGGTTAGATTCGGACATCGTGGCTTGGACTTCTGCGCTGGATTTCTGCGTACCCTCCTAATCGCTGGATTTCTGCGATCTATGTTGCTCTACTATACTCTGCTCGTCTATGGGGATGCCATAAATAATGGTCCAGGCAAGTTCTGTTGCGTTTGGCTGCGTTCGGTTATGTTACGTTAGTCTGGATTAGGTTTGGGTAGCTCTGACTAACGTTGGGTGCACTGCCTTTCGGTGGATTTCTGCGCTATATTATGATCTAACATGTTCCGCTTGGATCTGGGTAGGCAAACGAGAGTGGTCTCGGCACGTTAGGTTGTATTAAGCTACGTTCGGTCTTGTAAAGTATGGTCATGTTAGTAGCGAGTAGCTTAGACTATTGTGCAATGCACTGCGATTCAATGCATTTCTGCTCTTTACTTTCCTGCAATGTGTTATGTTTGGCTGTGTGGAGGGCAGCAGTGGCAGTCTAGGCAAGTTAGAATGTGCCAGGATACGTTTGGTAACGTTATGTTTGGTCAGGTTAGGAGAGGTAGCTTTGCCTTTTGTGATGTACACTGCTATACGGTTGATTTCTGCGCTCGACTGCGCTGTAATGTGACCTGCTTCTCCCTGCTGAGGCCAGCAATATTGATCCGGCACGTTTTGTTGGGTTATGTTACCATTGCTTTGGCTAGGGTACGTTTGTCTGTGTTAGGTTAGGATATCTTTGACTTTTCTGCATTAGAATGCCATTCTGTGGACTTCTGCGCTCTACGCTCATCTAATATATTCTGTCTGGCGATGGAGAGGCCAGCAATATTGGTATAGGCACGTTAGGTTGAGTTAGGCTACGTTCGGTTATGTTATGTTTGTTTGGGTTAGGCTTGGATAGCTTCGTCTTTCGCGTTTTACACTGATGTTCGGTGGAACTCTGCGCTCTGCTATCTCCCACCATACTCTGCTCGACTCCTGGGAGACCAGAAATCTTGATCATGCCTCGTTGGACTCAGTTAGGTTACGTTCGTCTAGTTTAAGTTTGGTTAAGTTTGCATATGGTAGCTTTGACTTTCCTGCTATACACTGCCATTCGGTGGGTTTCTGCCCTCTACCGTTCTCCAATATAACCTGCTAGTCCCTTGAGTAGACCGTAAAGAAAGTCGCTGCTCTTTATGTTTAGTTATGTTACTCCTGGGTGTGTTACGTTGGTTTGGGTGAGGGTCGAGGGGGCTAGACATTTTTGCTATACACTGCTATCCGACGGACCTCTGCACCCAACATTTCTCTTCAATTGCCTGCTCGACTCTTGGGAAGACAGCAAATATTGGTCGTTGCAATTTGGATTGTTTTAGGTTACGTTTGCTTATGTTACGCTTCGTTGGGTTAGGACAGCTTAGCTTAGACTTATGCGCTATGCAGACCTATTAGGTGGACTTCTGCGTCCTTCTGTGTTCTAGTATGCTGTGGCTGGCTCTGGCAAAGCCAGTAATGGTGGGCGCTGCACGTTACGTTGAGATAGGCTGAGTTTGGTATTGTTACATTGCTTTGGGTGAGGTCCGGGTAGCTATGACTTTTCCGCTATACACTGTGTTTCAGTGCGTTTCTGCGCTCTACTCTCCTGTAATATCTTCCGCTTCGTTGTGTGGTGGCCAGCAAAAGTGGTCGCGGCACGTTAGGCTGACTTATGTTACGTTTGCTTACGTTACGTTTGGATCGGTTAGGAGAGGATATCACTGACTTTTGTGCTGTACATTGCAATTCGGAGGTCTTCTGCGCTCCATTGTGCTCTAGTGTATTCTACTTGCCTCTGGGGTGCCTGCTATATCGGCCTCGTAACGTTGTGTTGGGACAGGCTACGTTTAGCTTCGATAGGTTAGTGAAGCTGCGTCCTTTCCGCATTACACTGCGCTTCTACGGATTTCTGCGCTCTACTCTCCCCTAATATGTTCTGCATGGCTGTGGTGAGGCCAGAAATAGTGATCGCGGCACGATAGCATGAGTTAGGTTACGTTTGGATATGTTACGATTGGTTAGGTTAGGAGGGAGTAGCTTTGAATATTGTGCTATGCACTGTAGTTTGGTGATCTTCTGCACTCTACAGTGCTATGCTATATTCTGCTTGTCCCTGTGGAGACCAGTAACGTCGAGCGCTTCACGTTACGTTGTGTTATGCTACGTTTGGTTCGGTTATATTGCTTTTGGCGAGGTTCGGGTAGTTTTGACTTTTCCGCTATAGGCCGCGGTTCAGTGCATTTCTGCACTCATTCCTGCGCACAACTGTGCTATAGTATGTTCTGCTTGGTTCTGCGGAGACAAGCAGCTATTGCCTCGGCACGATGGGTTGTGTTATGTGACGCCCGGTATTGCAACGTCTCGTTTGGTTAGGACAGGATTGCTTCGACTTTTGCGCTATACACTGCTCTTCGCTGGATACCTGCGCCCCACTCCTCTCTAATACGTTCGGCCTGCCTCTGGCATGGCCCGCAATGGTGGTCGGTGCACGTTACGTTGGGTTAGGCTACGTATGGTTAGGTTAAGTTTGGTCAAGTTAGGTTATGGTATCTTCCACTCCTGTGCTGTACACTGCATTGCGGAAGATTTCTGCTAACCTCTGTGCTCTAGTGCATTCTGCTGGTCTCTGTGGATGCCAGCAATTGTGCTCTCGTCGTGCCAGGATGAGTTACGCTACGTTTGGATATGTCACGTATGGCTAGGTTGGGATATGCCACTTCAACTTTCGTGCTATTCACTGCTGCTGGTGGATTTCGGCGCTCTAATGTGCTCTAATATGCTCTGTCTGGATCTGAGGAGGCCAACGAAGTTGGTGTCGTCACGTTATGTAGAGTTACACTTCGTTTGAGTAGGTTAGGTAAGGTAGGGTTATGTTTCACTTTTGTGGTATAAACTGCAGTACTGGGGATATCTGCGCTTTGCTGCTCTCTAGTATATTCTGCTTGGCTCTGTTGAGACCAGCAATACCGGTCTCGGCATGTTAGGTTGAGTTATGGCACGTTCGGTTATCTTACGTTTGGTGAGGTTAGGATAGGATAGTCTATACTTCTGCGCTATACACTGCTATTCGTTGGATTTATGCGCACTACTGCCCTAACGTGTTCCGCTTCGCTCAGTTGAGGCTAGTAATAGTGGTCTAGGCTTGTTGGGTTTCGTTATTCTACGTCTGGCTAAGTTGGGTTAGTACAGCTTAGGTTAGGGTATCCTTGAATTTTGTGCTGCTCGCTGCTGTTTGATGGCTTTCTGCGCGCTAAAGCGCTCTCGTATTTTCTGCTTCGCTGTGGGCCGGCCAGCAATATTGTTCGCGCCACGGTTACATTGGTTAAGCTACGATCGGCTATGATTCGATTGGTTGGGCTAGGAGAGGATGGCTATGACCTATTTATGATCTTACGGTTGGTTGCGTTACGTATGACTAGGTTATGACGGGGTAGCTTTGCCTTTTATGCTGTACGCTGCTATACGGCGGATTTCTTCGCCCTTCTGTGCTCTAATTTGTCCTGCTTAGCTCTGGAGAGGCCAGTAATAGTGACGTACGCACGCTAGGTTGGGTTACGTTACGCTTGGCTTGGATAGGTTATGATAGGTTTCGTACGGATAGCTGCGACTCTTGTGATATACACTGATATTCGGTCGATACCTGTAGACTGAATTGCTCGACTAGCTTCCGCTAGCCTCTAGGGAGACCAGAAATAGCGGTCGTGGCATGCTTGGTTGCGTCAGGTTATGTTCGGTAAGGTAAGGCCAAGATATGTTTGGTTATGATGTCTTTAACTTCAGTGCTATACACTGTCATTCGGTGGCTTTCTTCGCTCCACTTGGCTCTAGTATACTCTGCTCGGATCTGGGGAAGCAAGCATTAGTGCTGTCGTCACATTAAGTTGCGTTTGTCTAAGCTTGGTTGTGTTACGTTTGGTTCATTAGTATAGGGAAGCATCGACTTTTGTCCTATACGCTGCTATTCGCAGGCTTTCAGCGCTCTACATTGCTCTACAATACTCTGCAGGCCTATGGGGAGGCCAGTTATAGCCTTCTCGGCGCGTCAGGTTAAGATATGCTACGTTCGGTAAGGATATGGTAGCTTGGTCTAGGCTTGCGTGGCCTTGACTTCGTGGTATAAATTGCTACTAGCAGGATTTTTGGGCTCTGATGGCCTCTACTATATTCTCGTCGACCCTGGGGAGTACAGCAATAGAGGCCTCGACACGGTACGTTTAGTTTGGCTAGGTTTGGTTAGCCTACGTTAGATTTGGTTACGTTTGGATAGCTATGACTTTTCTGATATACCCTGTGATTCTATGGATTTCTGCGCTTTACTCTCCTCTAATGTGTTCTGCTTGGATCTGGAGAGGCCAGCGATAGTGGTCGTGGCAAGATAAATTATGCTAGGTTACGTTTGGTTTGCTTATGTTTGGCTGGGTGTGGCCGGGATGGCTTTGACTTTTGTGCTATACACTGCCATTCGGTGGATTTCTGCGCTCTACTGTGCCCTAATAAGTTTTCCTTGGCCCTGGGGAGGCCAGCAATTGTGATCGCGGCACGTTAGGTTTAGTTAGATTACGTTTGGTTACACTTCGTTTGGAGAGGTAAGTGGAGGATAGCTTTGTCTTTTACGCTGTACACTACCATTCGATGGATTTCTACGCTCTACATTATTCTGCCATTCTCTGTTCAACTCTGGGTAGGCCAGTGATAGTGGACTCGGCACTAAAGCCTTTGTTAGGCTACGTGCAGTCAGGTTATGACAGTTTTGTTTAGGTTTGTATAGCTACAGCTTCGTGGTGTACGCTGCTACTCGGTGCTATACTGCGCTCTACTCTGGTCAACTATCTCCTGCTTGGCCCCGGGAATTCCAGCAGCAGTGGCGGCGGCGCGTTATGTTGAGCTACGTTACGTTTGGTTAGGCTATGTTAGCTTGGGTTAGGCTCGGAGGGGTTCGAATCCTCTGCTGTACACCGCGATTCTATGGATTCCTCCGCCCTACTCTCCTCTAATATGTTCTGCTTGGCTATGTGAGGGCCAGCTGTAGTGGTCGCGGCACGTCATATTTAGTTTGATTACGTTTTGTTGTGAACGGTTATGTTGGGTTTGGTAAGGATAGCTTTGACTATTATGCTATACGCTCCTTTCTGGTAGATTCCTGCGTGTTAAATTGCTCCAATGTGCTCTACTTGGCTTTGGGGCGGTCAGCAATACTAATCTAGGCACGCTAAGTTGAGTCAGGTTACGTTTGGTTGGGTTAGGTTCGTTTGTGTTTGATTTTGATATCTTTGACTTTTGTGATGTACACCGCAATGCGGTGGATTTCTGCACTCTACTGTGCTCTAGTATGCTCTGTTTGGCTCTGGGGAAACCAATAATGGCGGTGCTGCGCATTACGCTGTGTTAGGCTACGTTTGGCTGTTTCGTTGGTATTGATTAGGTTTGTGTAGCATTGAATTTTCTGCTATGCACAGCAATTCTATGGACTTCTGCGCCCTACTCTCCTCTAATATGTTCAGCTTGGTTGCGGGGAGGCCAGCAGTAGCAGCCGCGGCTCGTTAGGTTGCGTTGGTTTACGTTTGGTCAGGATATGGTTGGTTAGGTGTGGTTAGGATAGCTTCGACTTTTGCTCTTTACACTGGTATTCAGTGGGTTTCTGGTCTCTACTCTCTTCCAATATGTTCTGCTACGCACTGGGGAGGCCGCTGATGGTGGTCGCGGCACGTTAGTTTGAGGTAAGTTACGTTCGGCTATGTTTCGGTTGGTTAGGTTAGGATACGACTGCTTTGGCTTTTGTGATGTACACTGCTATTCGGTGGATCTCTGTGCCCTACTCTGCTCTACTATAACGTGCTCAAATCTGGGGAGGCCAGCAGTAGTAGTCCTGGCACGTTGGCTACAGTTTGGATACGTTTGGTCTGGTTAGGCTTGTCTGGGTTAGGCTAGGTTATCACTGGCCCTTCTGCTATGCATTGTCATGCCTTTGACACTTGCGCTCTTCTCACCTTTAGTGGGTTCTGCTTCGAGTTGGGGAGCCCGGCACTAGTGTTCTTGGCACGTTTTGTTGCATACGTTTCGTTTGGTTATGTTAAGTTTGGCTAGGTTAGGATAGGTTAGCTTTGACTATTGTGCTATACACTGCTATTCTGTGGATCTCTGCGCTTTACGTTGCTCTTCTGTACTCTGTTCGAATCTGAGGTGTCCAGGAATAGTGGTCGTATCCCGACAGTTTGTGTTAGACTTCGTTTGGTTAGACTATGTTTGGGTTTGTTTATGATGGCTTTGACTTTTGTGTTATACACTGCGATTCGTTGGACTTCTGCGCTCTACTGCGCTCTAATGCGCCCTGCTTGGCTATGGGGATACCAGCAATGATTGTCTCGACAGGTTAGTTTGAGATACCATACGTTCGGTTAGGTTACGTTGGTTTGGGTTAGGTTTGGCCTGTTTTGGCTTTCCTGGCATAGATAGTTGTTCGGTGGCTTTCTGTACGCTACTATACTCTGCTCGAGTCTGGGGGGGGGCTGCAATAGTGGTCGCTGCACGTTAGGACGTGTTGTGTTACTTTCGGGGATGTTACGATTTGCTAGGTTAGGAGATGGTAGCTGACCTTTGTGCCATTTACTGACATTCGGTCGATTTCTGCGGTCTACTATGATCTCATAAGTTCAGCTTGGCAATGGGAAAGATGAAAATAGTGGTCTCGGTAGGCTTGGTTGAAATTGGCTACATTCGCTTAGGTTAGGTTGGTTCAGGCTTGGTTGGTAAATCTTTGACTTTTGTGCTTTACACAGCAATAAGGGTTGTTTCTGCTCTCTACTGTGCTCTAGCAGGTAGTGCATGGCCCTGGGGATGCCAGCGAAAGCGGTCTCGGCAGAATACATTCAGTAAGGCTACGTTAGGTTAGGTTAGGTAAAGCCCGGTAAGGTTTGGGTGTCTCTGACTTTAGTGCTAAGCACTCCAGTGCGGCGAACTTCTGCGCTCAACCCTGATCTATTATTTTCAGCATAGCACTGGGGAGGACAGCAATAGTCTTCTCGGCACATTAAGTTGTGCTTGGTTACATTTGGTTGTGTTACGCTTCGTTCTGTTAGGATAGGATATCATTGAATTTTGTGCTATTGACTGCTTTTCGGAGGGCTTCTACTCCCTACTGTGATCAGTTATGTTCTTCTTGGATCTTTGGAGGCCAGCAATATTGGTCTCAACGCGTTAGGTTTAGTTAGGTTACGTTTGGTTATGTTAGGTTATGTTGAGTTTGGCTTAATCGCTCTGCCTTTCGTGCTTTACACTATTGTTCGGTGGGTCTCTGCTGTCTACTCTGCTCAGCTATATCCTGCGTGGCTCTAGGGATGCCATGAGCTGTGGCCGCGGCATGTTATATTGCGTTAGGCTAGGTTTGGTTGGGTTAGGATGGGTCAGGCTAGGCCACGCTGTCTTTGACTTTTGTGCTGTACACCGCAATGCAGCGAACCTCTGCGCTATACTGTGCTCTAGTATATTCTGCTTAGCTCTGGGGAAGTGAATAGCAGTGGCCATGGCAGGTTAGGTTGAGTTAGGTACGAACGGCTATGCTACGTTTTGTTATGTTAGGTGAGGTTAGCTTTGACTCCTGTGCTGTACGCGGATATTCGCCGGATTTCTGCGCTCCACTCTGCTCAAGTGTGCTTTGCTTGGCTCTAAGGAAGCCAGCGATAGTGGTTTCGACGCGTTAGGTTGAGCTTCGCAACGTTTGATTAGGTTATGTTCGTTTCGGTTAGGTTTGCATAGCTCTGCCTGTCGCGGTATACACTGATCTACTGTGGATTTCTGCGTTCTGCTGTGGTCTGACATGTTCTGCATGGCACGGGCAAGGAGAGCAATAATTGTATCGTCCCGTTAGGTTTAGTTATTCAACGTTTGGATAGGTTTCGTTGAGCCAGGAATGGTTAGGGTATCTCTGACGTATGTGTTATTCACTGCTATTTGGAGGTCTGCTGTGCTATGCTGTGCTCTAGTATATTCTACTTGTCTTTGCGGAATCCGCCAATAGTGGTCTCGGCACGCTAGGTTAAGTTTGATTGCGTTTGCTTCTGTTTCGTTTCCACAGGTTAGGATAAGGTAACTGTGACATTTGTGCTATACACTGCTATTCGTGGCACTCGTGCGCTCTACGTAACCCTACTATGCTCTGCTCGACTCTGGGTAGGCCAGAAATAGCGGTAGCGACACGTAAGTATGCGTTACATTACGTTTCGTAAGGTCAGGTTAGGTTAGGGAAGGGGAGGATAGCCTAGACTTTTGGGTTGTCCACTGTTACTCGGTGGATTTCTGCGCTCTACTTTTCTCCTGTATGTTACGCTTGGCATTGGGGAAGCCAACAACTGTGTTCTAAGCATGTTAGTTTGGATTCTGTTGCGCTTGGTTATGTTACGTTTGGTTACGTTAGCATAGTATAACTCTGACTTCTGCGCTATACACTGCTATTCGGTGCGTTTCTGCGCTCTACACTACTCTACTCTGCTCTGCTCGCCCAGGGGTTGCCAGCAATAGTGGTCGTGACAGGTTAGGTTGTGCTAGGTTACGTTTGGCTTCGCTAGGTTGGGATATATTTGGCTATGATAGCTTTGACTGCCGCGCAATACACTGCTATCCGTTGGATATCTGCGCTGTACTGTGCTCTAGTATATTCTTCTTGGTTCTGGGGTAACCAACAAATGCTGTCTCGGCACGTCAGGTTAAGTTACGTTGCGTTCTGCTAAAATACGTCTGGACAGATTACGAGAAGATAGCTGCGATTTTTGTGCTATACACTGCTGTTCGGCGTGTTTCTACGTTCTACGTTGCTCTACTATACTCCGCAGAACTCTGGGGAGGCAAGTAACAGATGTCCCGGCACGTCAGCTTTATTTAGGCTACGTTTGTTTATGTTACGTTTGGTTAAGGTAGGTGAGGACAGCACTGACTTTTTGCGCCATATACTGCCAATCGACCAACCTCCGCGCTATTCTGGGGTCTAATATGCTCTGATTGACTCCGCGTGGCCAGCAATAGTTGTCTCGGCAAGTTAGTTTGGGCTAGGCTACATTCGGTTAGGTTACGTTTATTTGTGTTAGGTTTGGGTAGCTTTGACTTTCCCGGCAAAGAATGTTTTTCGTTGGATGTGTGCGCTCTACTCTGCTCCAATATCATCCGCTCGAATCTGGGGAGGCTAGCAATAGTGGTCGCTGCGCTTTTGTTTGAGTTAGGTTACGTTTGAGTATGTTACGATTGGTTAGGTTAGAAGAGGATGGCCTTAACTTTTGTGCTGTACGCTGCCATTCGGCGCCTTTCTGCACTCTACTGTGATGTAGCATGTTCTGCTTGGCCCTGCGCAGTACAGCAATGGAGGTATCGGCACGTTGTGTTGTGTTAGGCTACGTTTGGTTAGGTTAGGTTAGGCCGGGTTAGATTGGTATACGATTAACTTTCGTGCGTTACACTGAAATGCGCCGGATTTCTGCGCTCTACTGAACTCCGTTATATTCTGATTCGCCATTTGGAGGTCAGCAATAATGGTCAAAGCAGGTTTGGTTGAGTTATGTCATGTTTGTTTCGGTTAGTCTAGGATAGGTTTATTCAGGTTATCTCTGGCTTTTGTGCTATTTACTGCAATGCAGTCCATTTCTGCGCTCTACTGTGCTCTAGCATATTCTACTTGGCTCTGCGGAGGCCAGGAATAGTGGTCTCGGCACGATAGGTTGAGTTACGTTACGTTTGGATGCGTTACGTTTGGTTAGGTTTGGATGCCATAGCTTCGACTTCTGAGCTGTACACTGCTCTTCCGTGGATTTCTGCGCTCCAAATTGCTGTAATATTTTATGCTTGTCTCTGGGGATACCAGCAATAGCGCCCGCGCAAGATAGGTTGAGTTGGGCTACGTTTGTTTATGTCAATTTTGGTTTCGTTAGGAGAGGATAGATTTGACTTAAGCTGTATAGTCTGCTATTAGGAGGATTCATGTGCCCTATAGAGCTCCCGTACCTTCAGCCTGGCTTTGTGTAGGCCAGCAAGGGTTGCCTCGGCACGTTATTTTGAGTCAGCTCACGTCCGGATAAGCTGGGTTATGCAAAGTTTCGTTAGGATAGCTTTTTCTTTTCTGCTGTGCACTGCTATTCGTAGGACTTCTGCGCTCTGCTGTCTTGTAGTATGTCCTGCTTGGCAGTTGGGCGGCGAGGGGGGGGGGGCTAGCAGCGGTTTCGGCACTTTAGGTTGTGTTATGCTATGTGTGGTTATGTTCTGTTGGTTTGGGTTGGACTTACGTAGCTCTGACATTTCATATGTACACAGCGATGCTACGGATTTCTGCATTACACTCCCCACCAGTGTGTTGTGCTTGGTTCTGTCGAGGCCAGCAATAGCGGTTGCGGCACGTTTGGTAATGCTAGGGTACGTTTAGTTAGGTTAGCATTAAGCAGCTTTGATATTTGTGCCATACGCTGCTATCCGGTGGACCTCTGTGATATACTGTGCTCCGCTACATTCTGCTTTGCTCTGTGGAGGACATGACCAGACGTCACGGCATGTTATTTGACCTATGCTACCTCTTCCTAGCTTAGGTTTGGTTAGGTTGTGTATGGATTTCTTCGACTTATGTGCTGTACACTGCTATTCGTTGGATTTCTCCGCTCTACATTGCACTACTAGACTCTGCTCGACTCTGGGGTGGCGAACAATAGTGTCCGTGGCAGATTTGGTAGAGTTATGCTAAGATTGGTTTGGTTACGTTAGGCCATGTTTGGTTAGGGGAGCTTCTACTTTCGTGCTGTACACCGTCATTCGGTGGGTACCAGTGACCTTCTGCGCTCTACTACATTCCGCTTGGCTCTGCGGAGGCCAGGATCAGTGGTCGCGTCGCTCCACGTTGAGATATGCAACGTTCGGTTCGGTTATGTTATGACAGGTTAGGTTAGCATATCTTCGACCTTTGTGCTATTCACTGCAATGCGGTGGATTTCTGCGAACTGCTCTGCTCTAGTACATTTAGCATGTCTCATTGGAGGCCAGAAGTTTTGGTCTCGTCATGGTAGGTTGAGTTATGTTACGCTTGTATTTGTTACGTTTTCCTAGGTTAGGATATGCTACTTTGACTTTCGTGTTATACTCTGCTACTCGGCGGGTTTCTGCGAACTGCAGTTCTCTACCATTTTCTGCTTCGCTCGGTGGATGCCATCAGCAGTGGTAGCGGCACGCTACTTTGAGTTACGCTCCGCTAAGGTTGGTTAGGTGAGGTCAGGCAGGTTTAGGATATCTTCGACTATTGTACTATTCACTGCAATGCGGTGGATTTCTGCGAACTGCTCTGCTCTAGTACATTTAGCATGTCTCTGTGGAGGCCAGCAGTAGTTGTCTCGTCATGTTAGGTTTATCTAGGTCACGTTTGTATATGTTTCGTTCGACTAGCTTAGGATAGGTTACTCTCATTTCTGCGATATACACCGCCATTCGCTGGATGTCTGCACTCTAGTGTGCTCTAATATGCTTTGCTTGGCTCCGCGGTGGCCATTTATTGCGGTCGCGGCAGGTTACATTGGGTTAGGCTACGTTTGGTTAGGTTAGTTTTACGGTAGCCCTAACTTCTGTGCTATACGTTGCTATTCGTTGGATTTCTGCTTTCTACTGTACTCTAACATGTTCTACTTTGCTCTGGCGAGGGCAGCAATATTGGTTTCGTCACGCTATGCTGAGTCACACCATGCTCGGTAGGTTGGGTCTGTACAAGTTAGGTTACGGTGTCATCCATTTTGCGCTGCACACTACCATTCGGTGGACTTCTGCTTTGTACTGAGCTCTAGTAAATTCTGCTCGGCTCTGGGGGTTCAGCAATAGTGGTCTCGTTTTGTTAGGTTTAGTTAGGTTACGTTTGTATATGTTACGATTGGCTACGTTAGGATATGCTACTTTTACTTCTGTGCTATACAATGCTCCTTGTTGGATTTCTGGGCTCCAATGTGCTTTAGTATGCTTCGTTTGGCCCCCCGGAGGCCATCAATAGCGATCGTGGCACGTTATGCTGAGTTAGACTACGTTTGCTTAGGTTATGTTAGGTCTTATTCGTGGCACGTTATGCTGAGTTAGACTACGTTTGCTTAGGTTATGTTAGGTCTGGGTAGGTTATAGAACGTTTGACCATTATGCCATATACTGCAATACAGTGGATGCCTGCTCTCTACCGTGCTCTGGTATATTATGCTTGGCTCTGCGGACACCAGCAATAGTGATTTCGGCACGTTTGGTTGAGGCATGTTACGTTTGCTTATGCCACGTTTGGTCAGGTTAGGACAGAATACATTAAACTTTTGCGCCATGCTCCGCTTTTCTGTGGATTGGTGACCTTTATGGTGCTCTAATGTATTCTACTTGGCTCCGGGGTGGCCAGTAATGGCGGTCTCGGCACGTTATGCTGAGATACACTATGTATGCCACGTTTGGGTAGGTTAGTTTAAGTCATGATATGTCAGGGTATCTTCGACTTATGTGCTATGCACTGAAATGCGGTGGATTCCAACGCTCTACTGTGCTCTAGTATACTACTTGGCTTTGTGGAGGCCTGTAAAGTTGTTGCAGGACGTTATGATGAGAAAGGTTACGTTTGGTTGTGTTACGACAGGCTGCGTTGGGATAGGTTGTCTTTGACCTTTGTGCCATACACTGCAATGCCGCGCCCCAATATTTTCTGCTCGGCTCATGGGAGGCCCGCAATAGTGGTTTCGGCACGATAGGTCGAGCTATGTTCCGTTTGGTTAGGTTAGGTTCGGATAAGCTCGGATAGGTTATCTTCGACTATCGTGCGATACACTGTTGTTCGTTGGATTTCTGCGCTCTACTGTGTCCTACTATATTTTGCTTGGCCCTGAGAGTGTCAGAAATGTTGTTCCAGGCACTTCCGTTGCGTTAGGCTACCGTTGATTAGGTTACGTTGACGTGGGTTGGGTTCGGACAGTTATGGCTATTGTGCTGTACACTGCGGTCCTATGGATTTCGATGCTCTACCCTACTCTGATATCTCCGGCTCCACTCTGGGAATGCCAGCAATAGTGGTTGCGGCACGTTACATTGAGACATGCTACGTTCGTTTGGATTAGGTTATGTCTGATTACGTTAGAGTAACTTCGACTTTAGCGCTGTACATTGCTATTGTGTGGATTTCTGCACTATACGTTGCTCTACAATACTCTGCTCGACTCTGGGGTTAAGAGCTATAGTGGCCGTGGCACGTTAGGTTGAGCTATGTTACTCTTGGTTTTGACAGGTTATGCTATGCTCGGTCAGGATAGCTCCGTCTTTCGTGTTATACACTGTTACCCTGTGGATTCTTGTGGTCTACTGTGCTCTACTATATTCTGCTTGGCTGTGGCTGTGCCAGCAGCAGTGGTCGCGGCACGTCATGTTGTGTTATGCTACGTTTGGTTATGTTATGTTAGGCCATGTTAGGTTGGAATATCCTCGACTTTTCCACTACGCAGTGATATTCGTTGTATCACTGGGGTCTATTTTGCCCTACTATACTCTGCTCGACTCCGGGGGGCGAGCAATGGCGGCAGTGGTACGTTAGATTAGGTTATCCTACGATTGGTTATGTTCGATTAGGCAATCTATGGTTAGGATAGCTCTGACTCTCGTGCTATACACTGTTACTCGGTGTATTTATTTGATCTACTGCGCTCTATGACATTCTCCTTGTCTCTGTCAAGCCCAGGGGCAGTGTTCGCGCATCGTTACATTGAGGCATGCTACGTATGATAAGGTTACCATAGGTCACTTTAGATTAGGATGGCTACGGATTTTGTGCTTTTAACTGCAATGCGGTTGATTTCTGCGCTCTAGTGTGCTACAGTACATTCTGCTTGTCTGCGTGGAGGCCAACAATAGTGGTCTCGTCATGATAGGTTTATTTAGGTCACGTTTGTATGTGATTCGTCTGGCTATCTTAGGATATGTTACTTTGACTTTTGCGCCATACGCTGCTGTGTGTGGATTCCTGCGCTCTAATGTGCTCTAACATTGTCTGCTTGGCTCTGGAGAGGACAGCAATGTTGGTCCCGTCACGTTATGCTGAGTTATGCCACGTTTGGTTACGTTAGTTTGGGACATGTTAGGTCAGGGTAGGTTTGACTTTTGTGCTGTACTCTGCATTGCGGTGGATTTCTGCGCTATGCTGCGCTCTGTCATATCCTGCTTGGCCCTGCGGGGGGCAGCGATAATGGTCTCGGCACGTTAGGCTGAGATATGCTACGTACTGTTGTGTTACGTTTGGGGAGGTTCGGATTGGGTAGTATAGTCTCTTGTGCTATATACTGCTATCCACGGATTTCCGCGCTCTACTGTGTCTAACATTCTCTGCTTGGATCTGGCGAGGCCAGGAATAGTAGTCTCGGCGGGTTAGTCTGTGATAGGTAACGTTTGGTCAGGTTAGGTTGGGTTTAGCTCTGTCAAGTTAACTTAGACTTACGTGCTATACACCACTATTCGGTTTGTTTGTGTGATCTACTGCGCTCTATTATATTCTGCTTGGCACGGTGGAGGCCGGAAGCAGTTGTCGCGACACGATATGTTGAGTTATGATGCGTTTGCTTGGGTTAGGCTAGGTCAGGTTAGTTTAGGTTATCTTCGACTTTTGTGATATTCACTACATTGCGGCGGACTTTTGGGATCTGTGCTCCAATATCTCCTGCTTAGCTCTTGGGAAACCAGCTATGGTGGTCTCTGCGCGTTAGGTCGAGATGCGATATGTTTGGTTACGTTAGGTTATGTTAACCTCTGCGGGTTTTCTCACATTTTCGAGCTATACTCTCCTATTGGGAGGATTTCAGCGCTCTACTGTACTCTACTATATTCTGCTTGGCCTTAAGAATGCCAGAAATACTGGTATTGCCACGTTAGTTTGAGTTATGTTACGTTCCGTTATGTTAGGTGAGGTTAAGTTCGGTGAGCGTAGCATTGACTTTCGTGCTGTTGACTGTTGGTCGGTGGATACCTGCTCTGGACTGTGTTCTACTATATTCTGCTTTGTCCTGGGGGGACGGCAATAGTGGTCACTGCACTTAAGTTCAATTAGGCTACGGTTGGTTAGGTTAGGTTAGGTTAGGTTAAGTTCGCGTCACTTCGTCTTTTCTGCTGTACACTGGTGTTCGGTTGATTCCTGCGCACTCCATTGCACGACAGTACTCTGCTCGACACCGGGGCTGAGAGCAATGAATTTCGGGGCACGGTGGGTTGAGTTTGGTTACGTTTGGTTAGGCTAGGTTAGGTTCTGATTGGTTACTATAGTTTTGACTTTCGTACTATACACTGTGTTCGGTTGATTCCTGCGCACTCCATTGCACGACAGTACTCTGCTCGACACCGGGGCTGAGAGCAATGAATTTCGGGGCACGGTGGGTTGAGTTTGGTTACGTTTGGTTAGGCTAGGTCAGGTTCTGATTGGTTACTATAGTTTTGACTTTCGTACTATACACTGATATTCTGTGACCTTCTGTGGTCCGCCGTTCTCTACTATTTTCTGCTTTGCTATGGGGAGGTAAGGAGCAGTGTTCGGGGCACGTTATGTGCAGCGGTGCTACTTTCGGTTAGGTTAAGTTAGGTCAGGTTACGCAAGGATACGTACGGCTTATTTGCTCTTCACTGCAACACGATGCATTTCTGCGCTCGACTGTGATCTAGTGCCTTCTGCTTATCTCTGTGGAGGCCAGCAATATTGGTCTTGTCTTGTTAGGTTGAGTTAGGTTTCGTTTCTTCTGGTAAAGTTAGGAACGTTTGGTCAGGATATCTTTTACTGTTGTGCTATACACTGCTACACGTTGGATTTCTGCGCTCTACGTCGCTCCACCACTCTCAGCTCGACTCTGGGGAGCGAGCAGTGGTTGTCGTGGCACGTTACTTTGTGCTAGGTTCCGTTACGTTTGATTAGGTTTTTCTAAATTTGGTTAGGATAGCTTTGACTTTGGTACTATAGACTGTTATGTGGTGGACACCTGTTATCTCCTGTGCTCTACTATATTGTGCTTGGAGTTGGGGTGCTTGCAGCAGTGGTCGCGGACCGTTATGTTGAGTTATGCTACGCTACGTTAGGCCAAGTTAGGTCAGGTTACGCCTGGATATCTACAGTTTTTATGCTATCCACTGCAATACGGTGGATTTCTGCGCACTACTGTGCTCTGGTACACTCTGCTTGTCTCTGCGGAGGCCGGCAATATTCGTCTCGTCATGTTAGGTTCAAATAGGTTACGTTTGTATATGTTACATTTGGATCGGTTAGGACAGGCTACATTTACTCTTGTGCTTTACACTGCTATTCCGTGGGTTTCTGTGTTCTACTTTGCTCTACTACATCCTGCTTGTCTCTCGGGTGGACAGTTGCACTGGTCGCGGCACGTTATATTGAGATATGCTACGTTCGTTTAGGTTAGGTTAGGCCATGTTATGTTAAGATATCCACGACATGTTTGCTGTACACTACAATTCGGTGCATTCCAGCGCTCTGCTTTACTCCACAATACTCTGGTCGACTCTGGGGAAGCGAGCAATAGTGTTCGGGGTACGGTAGTTCGAGTTATGTTTCGTTTGGTTAGGTTAGGTTAGGTTAGGTTCGGATAGGATAACTCTGTCTTTCGTGATATACACTGCTATTCGGTGGATACCTGGGATCTACTGCGCACTACTATATTCTGCATAGCTCTGGAGATACCAGCAGCAGTTCTTGCGGCACGTTATGTTGAGTAATGCTACGTTTGGTTAGGCGAGGTTAGTCCGGGTTAGTTTAGGGTATCCACGACATCTATGCTATACACCGCTATTCGGTGGATTTCTGCGCCCTACCCTGCTCTACTTTACTCTGCTCGACTCTGGAGTGTCGAACAATAGCGGCTGCGGCACGATAGGTTGAGTTTAGTAACGTGTGGTTATGATACGTTACGTTATGTTTGATTATGGTAGCATTGATTTTGGTGCTGTGTGCTAGTTTTCGGTGGACTTCTGTGATCTACTGCGCTCTGCAACAACCTGCTTGGCTATGGGGAGGCCAGGAACAGGGGTCGCGGCACGATATGTTGAGTTATGCTTCCTCTGGTTTAGTCAGTTTAAGTCAGGTTAGGTCAGGGTATCTTCGACTTATGTGCTGTACACAGCAATGCGGCCGATTTCTGCGCACTGCAGCGCTCTAGTACATTCTGCTGGTCTCTCTGGAGGCCAACAATGATGGACTCATCGTGTTACTTTGAGTTAGGTTACGTTTGGATATGTTACGTTTTGCCAGGTTAAGATAAGATAGCATGGGCTTTTGTGCCATACACTGCTGTCGGCGGATTTCTGCGTTCTACCATGTTCTTACATTTTCTGATTTTCTCTGGGGGGCGGCAGCATTAGCGGTCTCGGCACGATAGGCTGGCATATGTCACGCTTGGTTAGGTTAGGTTTGGTTATGCTCGGTCGGGGTATCTTCGACTATGGTGCTGTACACAGCTATACGGATGATTTCTGCTCTATGCTCAGCTCTGCTGTTTTCTGCTTGGCCCTGTGTAGACCAGCAATGGTCGTCGCGGCACGTTAGTTTGTGCTATGTTACGTTTAGTTATATTAAGTTTGGAAATATAGGGACAGGTTAGCTTCGACTTTTGTGCCATACCCTGTTATTCGGTGGATTTATGTGGTCTGCGATGCTCTAGCATATTCTGCTTGGCTCAGTGGTCACCAGTAGCAGTGGTCGCGGCACATTATGTTGAGATGTGCTACGATTCATTAGGTTACGTTAGGTCGGGTATGGATCCCATAACTTCGACTTTATATCCATACACTGCAATGCGGTGTATTTCTGCGTTCTACTGTGCTCTAGTGTAATCTACTTGGCTCTTGGGAAGACAGCAGTATTGGTCTCGGCACGCTAGGTTGAGTTTGGCTACGTTCACTTATGCTACGCTTGGTCCGGTTGGGACATAATAGCCTTGTCTTTTGCGCTATACACTGCTACTCTTCGGATTTCTGCGCTCTCCAGTGCTCTAACATCTTCTTTCTGGCACTGGGTATGTCAGGAATATTGGACATGACACGCTAAGTTGAGTTACACTACGTTTGGATAGGATAGGTTGGGGTAAGTTGGGTTAGGGAGTCCTTCACTTTTGTGGTATGCAATGCAATGCAGTGGATTCCTCAGCTCTAGTGCGCTCCACTGTATTCTGCATGGCTATGGGCAGGCCAGGAGCAGTGGTGGCGCAAAGTTATATTCAGTTATGCTACGTTTGCTTAGGTAAAGTTAGGAGAGGTTGCGCTGGAATATCTACGGCTTTTGTGCTATTCACTGCAATACGGTGGCTTTCAGCGCTTTATTGTGCTCTAGCACACTCTGCTTGTCTTTATTGAGGCCAGCAACAGTGGTCTCGTCTTGTTAGATTGAGATATGTTACGTCTGGGTATGTTACATTTGACCAGATTATGGTAGGCTACATTGACTATTGTACTATACACTTCTATTCGGTAAATTCCTGCGCTCTACTTTGCTCTATCATGTTCTGCTTGGATCTGGGTGGACAGTAATAGTGGTCTCGGCTCGTTAGGTTGAGTTACGTTTCGTTCTGTTAGGTCAAGTTAGGTGCGTTTGGTCAGGATTTCTTCGACTTTTGTGCTATATACTGCTACTCGGTGGATTTCTGCGCTCCTCGTTGTTCTAATATACTCTGATCGAATCCGCTGAGACCAGCAATAGCGGTCGTTGCACGAGAGGTTGAGCTATGTTACGTATGGTATGGTGGCTCTGACTTTTGGGTTATAAACTGCTTTTCGGCCGATATCTACGCTCTACGTTTCTCTACTATACTCTGCTCGTATCTGGGAAAGCCAGTAATAGTGGTCTCAGCGGGTTAGGGTGAGTTAAGTTACGCTAGGCTTAGCTAGGCTATGATATGCTTGGTCAGGATAGCATTGACTTTTGTGCTATACAGCGATATGCGGTCGCTTTCTTTTCGCTGCATTGTACTACTAGCATCTGCTGGAACCTGGCGAGGCCAGCAATAGATGTCGTGGAACGTTTGGTTATGATATATTAGGTTTGGCTATGTTAAGTTAGGTTAAGTTTGGTTTGGGAAGCATTGTCTTTCGTGTTGCACACTGCAATTCGGAGGATTTCTACGCTCTGCGTAGCTCTACTAAACTCTGCTGGACACAGTGGAGGCCAGCAATTGTGGTCGTGGCACATTAGGATTAGTTGTGTTACGTTTGGTTTTGCTAGACTGGAATATGTTTGGCTAGGATCGCTTTGACTTTCGTGCTATACGCTGCTGTTCCGTGGATTCCTCCAATCTTCATTGCTCTACTATACTCTGCTCGTCTCTGGGGAGGTTAGCGACAGTGGTCTCGTCACGTCAGCGTAAGTTATGTTGCGTTTGCTGATATTACGTTTGGATATGTTATGATAGGACAGATTTCCCTTTTGTGCCATACGCTGATATTCGGCGGAATTCTGCACTTCACATTGCTGTATTATAATCTGCTGGGCTTTGAGGAGGCCAGGTATAGTGGTCGCGGCACATTAGGATATGTTAGATTACGTTTGGTTAGGTTAGGCTTTGTTTGGTTCAATTCGGTCATCCGCTACTTTTGTGCTCAGCACTGCCATTCTACGAACTTCTGGGCCCTACTGTGTTCTACAATACTCTGCTCCACCCTGGGGTGGGCAGAAATACTGGTCTAGGCACGTTAGGCCCTGTTACGTTACGTTTGGATTAGTTAGGTTAGTCTGGGTTAGGTCTGGATGGCTTTGACATTTCAGCTATACACTGCGATTCTATGGATTTCTTCCCTCTACTCTCCTCTAATACGTCCTTCTAGACTCTAGGGCGGCCAGCAAATGTGGTCGTGTCAAGGTAGGTTGAGGAAAGTTACGTTTGGTTATGCTATGTTTGGAAAGGTTATTCAAGGAATGCTATGAGTCTTGCGCTATACACTGCAACTCGGTCGATGCGCTCTTATGTGACGTAATATGCTCTGCTTGGCTTTGGAGAAGACATCAATAGTGGTCTCGGCACTTTAGTTCGAGATAGGTTACATTTGGTTAGGTTAGATTAAATTGGGTCAGGTTACGGTATCTTCGACTTTCCTGCAATACACTGCCATTAAATGGGCTTTTGCGCTCTACTCTCCTCTAATATGTCCTGCTACACGAAGCGGAGGCCGGCAATACTGGTCTACGCACGTTAGGTTTTATTTGATTGAGTTTGTTTACGTTACGTTTGGTTAGGTTAGGATAGGATACCTTTGACTTCTGTGCCATAAACAGCTATTCGGTGGATTTCGGCGCACTACTCTGCTCTGTTATTCTCTGATTGACTCTGGGAAGGTAAGCAATAGTGGTCGCTGCATGTTAGGTTGAGTTAGGTTATGTTTGGATGGGTAAGGCTATTTTGGCTTAGGTAAGGATAGCTATGACTTTTGCGCTATACACAGCTATCTGCGGACATCTGCGCTCTACTGCGCACTAATGTTCTCTGCATGGCTCTGTGGTGGCCAGAAATAGTGGTCTCGGCACTTTAGTTTCAGTTGAGTCACGTATCGTTCGGTAAGGTTAGGAAGGATTGGTTAGGATTTCTTCGTCCTTTGCGCTATACCATGCTATTCGGTGGATTTCTGCGCCATGCTGTGCTCCAGTATATCCTGCTTGGACATGGGGAGACCGGCAGTTGTGGTCTCAGCACGTTAGGTCGAATTATGCTACGCTGGGATATCATACGTTTGGTGAGGTTAGGAGAGGATATTTCAGACTTATGTGATATAAACTATTATCTGCGGATATCTGCGTTCTACGGTGTCCTAGCAATCCTGCCTGGCTCTGGGGAGGCCAGCTGCTGTGGTCTTGGTACGTTAGCTTGAGCTTTGCTACGTTTGGATGTGTTACGTTTGGTGAGGTTAGGATGCGGTAGTTAAGACCTTTTCGCTATACACTGCTATCCACGAATTCCTGCGCCCTACTGTGCTCTAATGTGCTCTGCTTGGATCTGTGGTCTCCAGTATTAGTGGTCACGGCGCGTTAGTTTGAGTTGGGTTACGTATCGTTGGGTTGGGTTAGGAAGGTTTGGTTAGGGTTTCCTTGCCTTTGTGCTATTCAATGCTATTCGGAGCATTTCCGCGCTCTACGTTGCTCTACTATATTCCGCTCGAATATGGGGAGGCGAGCAGTGGTGGTCGCGGCACGTTAGTTTGAGTTAGGTTGCATTTGATTCGTTTAGGCTGGGTTAATTTCGGTCAGGATAGCCTTGACTATCGTACTATACGATATTATGTGTTGGATGCCTGTGACCTAATGTGCTCTACTATATTTTGCTTGGGTTTGTGGTCGCCTGCAGCATTGGTCGCGTCACGTTATGTTGAGTCTTGCTACGTTCCGTTAGGTTAGGTGAGAATATCTCCGTCTTTTGCGCTGTACGCTGCTATCTGAGCATTACTGCGAACTACTGCGTTCTAATAATTTCAGCTTGGTTATGGGAAGGCCAGTAATAGTGGCCTCGGCGCATTAGGCTGCGATAAGTTACGTTTCGTTAGGTTAGGTTAGGAAGGTTCGGTCTGGATTTCTTTGAGTTTTGTGCTGTACACGGCTGTTTGGTGGATTACTGCGATCTACATTTCTCTACTATACTCAGTACGACCCTGGGTGGGCGAGAAGTGGTGGTCCTGACACGTCATGTTGAGTCAGGTTACGTTAGCTTAGGATAGGTTTGATTAAGTTTGGTCCCGATAGTTTTGACTTTCTTGCCTTAAACTGTTATCAAGTGGATTTCTGTGACCTTCTGTGCTCTGCTGCATTAAGCTTGGCTCCTGGGAGTCCGAGAGAAGTGGACGCGGCGCCCTGCGTTGGGCTATGGTATGTTCGGTTATGTCTGGTCATGTAAGGTTAGGGGATGTTTGGTCCGGGTATCTTTCACTTTTCTGCTGCACACTGCGATTCTATGGATTTCTGCCCTCCACATTACGCGAAAATGTTCTGCTGGGCTCTGTGGAGGCTAGCATTATTGGTGGCGGCACTTTTGGTTGTGCTTAGTTACGTTTGGTTATGTTACGTTTGGCTAGGATAGATTTGGTTAGGTTAGGAAGGTATAGCTTCCACTTTTGTGCTATGCACTGCAATTTGGTGGATTTCTGCGCTCTAATTCGCTCCAGTGTGCTCTGCTGGGCTCCGGGAAGGACCGCAATTGTGGTCTCGTCGTGTTACTTTGAGATAGGTTACTTTCGGTTATGTCGCTGTTGGTTAAGTTAGGAATGGTGAGCTTTAACTTTTGTGCTATACGCTGCTATTCGGTGGATTTCTGCGTTCTACGTAGCTCTACTATACTCCGCTCGACAATCGGGACGCCAGCAGTGGTGGTTGTGGCTCGATGGGTTGAGTTATGTAACGTTTGGATCGGTTAGGTTAGGCTAAGGACGGTTGGAATCGGTTTGACTTTCGTGCTATACTCTGTCGTTCCGTGGATTTCTGCAATCTACATTGCTCTACTCGCATATGCTTGGCCTCGTGGCGGCTACAAGTAATGAACGCGTCACGATAGGTTGAACTACATTACGTTCGGTTACGTTAGGATGCGTAGTGTTAGGTTAGTATAACTTCGACTTTTGTGCTACAGACTGCTATTCTGTGGGCTTTTGCGTACTCCTTTGAGCTATCACACTCTGCTTGTCTCATTGGTCGCCGGGAATGGTCCTCTCGGCACGTCATGATAAGTTATGTTACGTTTGGTTGTGTTAGGTAATGTCCGGTCATGTTACGATATCTTCGACTTTTGTGCTTTACACTTCATTGCGGCGGATTTCTGCTCTCCACTGTGCTGATGTATATTCTGCTTTGCTCTGGGGAAGTCAGCAATAGTGGTCTTGGCACGTTAGGTTGAGCCATGTTACGTTTGGATATGTTAGGCGAGGGTAGCTTTGACTTTTGTGGTGTGCACTACTATACGGTGGGTTTCTGCGCTCTACTGTTATCTGGTGTTCCCTGCTTTCCTGTGGGAATTCCAGAAATAGTGACCGCGGCGCGTTAGCTTGAGATATGTTACGCTTTGTTAGGTCAGGTTTGTTTGTCTTAGGTCCGGATACCTTTGACTTTCATGATATACACCACTTTCCGGTAGATATTTGTGCACTGCGTTGCTCTACTATCATCCGATTTTCAGTGGGGAGGCAAGCAATAGTGGTCGAAGCACGTTTGATTTAGCTAGGTTACGTTTGGTAGGCTAGGTTTCTTAAAGTTTGGATAGGATAGCTTTCACTCTTGTGCTATTCACTGCTATTTGGCGGATTCCTGTGCCCTGCTGTGCTCTAGTATCGTCTGCTTGGCTATGGAAATGCCAGCATTATTATTCACGACACGTTAGTCTTAGTTATTTTGCGTTCGGACATGTTACGTTTTGTCAGGTTAGGATATGGTAGCTTTGACTTTTGCGCCATGCACTGATATCAGGTGGATGCCAGCGCTCTACTGTGCTCAAATATGTTCTGCTTTTCTTTGGCGAGGTCAGCAATGGTGGTGAAGGCACGTTAGGTAGAGCTATTTACGTTTGGTTATGTCACGCCTTATCAGGTTAGGGCAGGATAGCTTTGACGTTTGTGCTACGCACTGACATTCGGTGGCCTTCTGCGCTGTACTGTGACCCTATATGCTTTCGTGTGCCGTGGGGAAGCCAGGAGCAGATGCCGCAGCACGTTAGTTTGAGTTAGGTCTGGTTTGGGTATGTCATGTTCGTTTGGGGCAGGTATGGGCAGCTTGGACTTTTCTGATATACCCTGCGATCCTATGTACTTCAGACCTCTCGTCTCCTCTAATATGCTCTGCCTGCCGATGAGCAGACCAGCCATATTTGACGCGGCTCGTTATTCTTAGTTAGTCTACATTTGGTTATGTTACGTTAGGAGAAGTTAAGTTATGATTTCTTTGACTTTTGCGCAATACGTTGCTATTTGGTGGCTTTCTGCACACTACAGTACTCAAGTATATTCTGCTTGTCGCTGGGGAAGCCAGCAACAATGGTCTCGGACGTTAAGTTATTTTTGGCTACGTTACTTTATATTACGTTTGGATACGTTAGGAGAGTACAGAGTTGACATTTTTTTACTTTATATTACGTTTGGATACGTTAGGAGAGTATAGAGTTGACATTTTTGCTATAGACTGCTCTTCGGTGGATTCCATTGCCCCACATTGCTCTACTATACCGTCCTCGGCAATGGGAAATGCCAGGAAAAGCGGTCGCGGCTGTTCAGGATCAGTCAGGCTGCGTTTGATTAGGTTGGGTTAGGGTAGGTTAGGTTATGATTTTTCTGACTCTTGTGCTCTCTACGGCAATTTGGTGGCATTCTGCGTCCTACTGGGCAGTAGCACATTCTGCTTGGCTCTGGTAAGGCAATCAGTAGTCATCTCGGCACGTTTGGTTGAGTTGAGCTACGTTTCGTTATATTAAGTTTTGATAGGCAAGGAGAGGCTAGCTATGACCTTTGCGCTATACCCCGGTATTGATGGATTTCTACACCTTACGTTGCTCTTCTATACTCTGCACGATTCTGGGGAGGCCAGTAATAGTGGTCTCGGGCCGCTATGATGAGTTAGGCTACGTTTGGCTACGATACACTGGTTTGGATTAGGCATGGATAGATTTGACTTTCGCGGTACACACTGAATTTCGGTGGATTTCGACGGTCTGCTGTGCTCTACTATATTCTGCTTGCCCGTGGAAAGACCAGCAATAGCGGTCGCGGCACGTTATGTTGAGTTAGCGTATGTTTGACTACGCAGATATCCATAGATTAAGCGCATAGCGCAAAAGTAACTAAACGTAACAAAATCTTACGTAACCGAACTAAAACTTCCGTGCCAAGGACAAAACTGCTGGCCTCCCCCAGAGACAAGCAGAATTTACTGGGGCACGGAAGAGCGCAGAAACCCGCCGCATTGAAGTGTATAGCAAGAGAGTCGAAGGCAACCAATCCTTACATGAACTAACCTAAACAACAAAACGTAGCGCAACTCAATGTAACGTGACGAGAACTCCATTCCTGGTTCCCCATATCCAAGCAGGGCATACTTGGGCGCAGTAGGGCGCAGAAATCCACCGAAAAGCGGTGTATAGCACAAAAGCCAAAGCAACCATCTCCTAACATATCCGAACGTAACATAACCGAACGTAACAGAACTAAAGCCAACGTGCCAAGGGCAATACTGCTGGCCTCCAAACATCCGAGTGGAACATATTAGAGAAGAATAGAGCACAGAAGTACATGGAAGCGCAGTGTAAAGCAGAAAAGTCAAAGCTATCCTAACCAAACCTAACCTAACCTAGTCAAGCTAAATGTAATCTAACCAAACCTAACGTGCAGAAGCCGCCACTGCTAGCCTGCCCAGAGCCAAGAAGAACATATTAGATGAGCGTGAATCGCAGAAGTCCATAGAATGGCAATGACCAGCAGAAAAGTCAAAGGTATCCTAACCTAACCGAGGCAAACACATCTCAACCAAACGCAACCTAACCCAACCTAACACGCCCAGACTGATATGCAGGCCTCCGCGGAGCCAAGCGAAATATACCAGAGCAAAGTCGTGCGAGAAATCCACCGAATTGCCGTTTATATCAGAAAAGTCAAAGACATCCAGTCCAAACCTAACCTAACGTAACCTAACTGAACGCAGCCTGCCTCAACATACCATGCCGAGACCACCATTTCTGGCGTCCCCAGAGTTGCAGAGAGTATAATAGAGCAACGTAGAGCGTAAAATACGCCGAACGTCAGTGTATAGCGTCAAAGTCACAGCCACGCTATCCTAGCCGGGCCATTCGTAGTATAACCAAACTCAGCAAAACTTAACCAAACGTGAGAACACTATTTCTGGAAGCCGCAGATCCAAACAGAACATGCTAGAATACAGTAGAATGCAGAGAGCCACCTAATAACACCGTATGGCTCAAAAGTCAAAGCCATCAAACCCAAACCTAACCAAGCCCATCCTTACCAAACGTAACATATCAAAACCTGTCGCGACGAAGCCAGTAATTCTGGCCTCCCAAGGGGCAAGCAGAGCATATTAGAGCGCAGTATGGCGCTGAAGCTCGCCGAATAGCAGTGTATAGCATAAAAGCCGAGTCCACTCTAACCGTACAAAGCCTGACCTAACCTAACATAGCGTAACTCATCCTAACGTGCCACAACCACTACTGTTGGCCTCCCGACAGACCAGCTGGGTACAGTAGAGCAATGTGTACACAAAGATCCACCGAATAGAGGTGTATAGCACAAATATCAAAGCTATCACATCCTAACCTAGCCAAATGGAGCATAACCATGCGCAGCATAACTCAACATAACGCGCCGCGGCCACAACTTCTGGCCTCCCCATCGCCATGCAGAGTATATTGGATCACAGTTGATAGCAGAGATCCAACGAATTGCAGTGTATAGCACAAAAGTCAAAGCCATTCTGGCAAAAGCGGGCACAACCTAACCTAACCGAACGTTGTATAACTAAACCTAACGTGACGAGACCTCTACTACTGTCCTCTCCAGCGCCAAGCTGAAGATATTAGAGCACAGTGAGGCGCAGAAGAGCACCGAACGGCAGTGTATGGCACAAAAGTGAAAGATATCCAAATCATACCTAACCTAACCTAAAGTAGCCAAAGGCAATATAACTCAAGCCATCGTGCCGCGACCGTCATTCCTGGAGTCCCCAGATTTGAGTAGAGTATAGTAGAGTAACGAAGAGCGCAGAAAGCGTCCGGGAAGCCGTGTAAAGCACAAAGGTCTAATTTATCCTGTCGTAACCTAACCAAACGTAGCATACCTAAACGTAACCTAACAAAGCGTAACGTGCCTAGACCAACACAGCTGGCCACCCCATCGCCAAGCAGAACATGTTGGAGGAGAATGGAGCGGAGATGTCAATATAATGCAGTGTATTGCAGAAAGGTCAAAGCTATCCAAACGTAACCAATGCTAACGTAACCTTACCAAACGTAACCTAACACGACCTGTCGTGCCGCGGACACAATTTCTGACCTACCGAGAGCAGAGCAGATTGTAGTAGAGGAATATATGGCGCAGAAACCAACCGAGTAGTTGTTTATAGCACAAATGTCCGTGCTGTCCTCTCCTAACCTTAGCAAGCTTCACCTAACCGAACGCAACATAACTCAGACTAGCGTGCCGAGACAAATACTTCTGACCTCCCCATAGCCAAGCAGAATGTACTAGAGCACAGTAGTGTGCTAAAATCCACCGAACAGCAGCGTACAGCATAAAGGTCAAAGCCACCCTAATCAAGCCAGGCTTAACCAACCCTAACCAAACGTTGAATAGCTAAACACAATGTGCCACGACCACTATTGCTGGCTTCCCCGCAGACAAGCAGTATATCATAGAGCGCTGTTGAGCAAGGTAGCGCAGAGAATTGCAGCGTGTAGCGCAAAAGTCATAGCTCTCATAACCTAACCTAACCATGCGCAGCATAACCCAACCTAACGTGGCGAGTCCACCACTGCTGGCCTCCTCAGTGGCAAGCAGCGCATATTGGAGAACTTTGGAGTGCAGAAATGTGGCGAATGTCAGTGTGAGGCACAAAAGTCGGAGCTAGCTTCCCCTACCCTAACCGAACATAACTTGACCGAGCGTATTCTGACCAAACATTACGTTTCACGGCCACAACTGATGGCCTATCCAGCGTCGAGCAGATTATAGTAGTGCAATGTGGATAACAAAAATCCACCGAGTAGCAGTGTGCAGCACAAAAGTCAAAGCCGTCACAACCAAACCTACTACAACCTGGCCCACAAAAACGTAACATATCTAAACCTATTGTGTCACGACCACTAATGCTGCCCAGCCCACAGTCGAGCCGGGCACAATGGAGCACTCTAGAGCGCAGAAATCCACCAAGTGATAATCTATGCCAAGAATGTCAATGCTATCCAGACCTATCCCAGGAAAACGTCATCTGACCGAAAGTAACCAAACTCAATCGAGCCTGGCGAGAACACAACCACTGTCCTCCCCAGAGTCGAACGGAGTATGGTAGGGCACAGTGGAGCGCAGCAATCGATCGGACAGTAGTGTATACCACGATCGCCCAAGCTATCCAAACCTAACCCAAACTAATGTAACCAAACCAAACGCAACTTAACACAACCTAACCTGCCGAGACACAATTGCTGGCCTCTTCAGAGCCAAGGAGAACAAATTAGTGGAGGGTAGAACAAAAAAATCCATAGAATCGCAGTGAAGATCCGAAGATTTATAGTTATCATCTGCAAACCTAACCAATCGTAACATAACAGAACGTAACGAAACTCAGCCTAACGCGCCGCGACCACTACTACCAGCCTCCCCAGATTCAAGCAGAACACATTAGTGGAGATTCGAAGCAGAAATCCATAGAAACGCGGTGCATATCAGAAAAGTCATAGCTACGCAAGCCTAACCCAAACCAACAGCACATAGCCAAACATAGCCTAACACAACCTGACGAGCCGAGACCGCTATTGGCGCCCTCGCCAGAAACAGGCAGGACACGCTAGAGCACAGTAAAGCGCAGAAATCAACCGTATAGCAGTGAATAGCATAAATGTCGAAGTACCCTATCCTAACCTAGCCAAACGTTAGACATTCGAACGTAGCCTAATACAATCTAACACGGCGAGACCACAATTGCTGACTTCCACAGAGTCAAACAGAATGTTCTAGGGCACAGTAGAGAGCAGAAATCCACCGCATTGCAGTGAATAGCACAAGAGCCGTAGATATCCTAACACAACCTGTCCTAATCTAACCAAACCAAACTCAGTATAACCCAACATGACGTGGCGCTGCAACTGTTCCGTGCCTCTCCTGAGCAGCGCAACGTATTGTGGAGCACAGTAGATCACAGATATCAACCGTGCAGCAGTGTAAACCACAAAAGTCTGTGCAGCGTACCCTAACATACCCAAACGTGACATGTCCAAGCATGACATGTCCTAACGTAACATAACTAAACCTAACTAGTCGAGACCACCATTGCTCGCCTCCACAGCGACAAGAAGAATGTACCAGAGGTGAGTATAGCGCAGAAATCAACATCACTGCAGTGAATAGCACTATAGCCGTAGACATACCAGCATAACGTGGTCTAATGTAAAATGACCAAATGTAGGGAA
>NW_016908850.1:0-21483 GCF_001483705.2 Eufriesea mexicana | reverse complement strand
GCAGAGAGCCACCTAATAACACCGTATGGCTCAAAAGTCAAAGCCATCAAACCCAAACCTAACCAAGCCCATCCTTACCAAACGTAACATATCAAAACCTGTCGCGACGAGGCCAGTAATGCTGGCCTCCCAAGGGGCAAGCAGAGCATATTAGAGCGCAGTATGGCGCTGAAGCTCGCCGAATAGCAGTGTATAGCATAAAAGCCGAGTCCACTCTAACCGTACAAAGCCTGACCTAACCTAACATAGCGTAACTCATCCTAACGTGCCACAACCACTACTGTTGGCCTCCCGACAGACCAGCTGGGTACAGTAGAGCAATGTGTACACAAAGATCCACCGAATAGAGGTGTATAGCACAAATATCAAAGCTATCACATCCTAACCTAGCCAAATGGAGCATAACCATGCGCAGCATAACTCAACATAACGCGCCGCGGCCACAACTTCTGGCCTCCCCATCGCCATGCAGAGTATATTGGATCACAGTTGATAGCAGAGATCCAACGAATTGCAGTGTATAGCACAAAAGTCAAAGCCATTCTGGCAAAAGCGGGCACAACCTAACCTAACCGAACGTTGTATAACTAAACCTAACGAGACGAGACCTCTACTACTGTCCTCTCCAGCGCCAAGCTGAAGATATTAGAGCACAGTGAGGCGCAGAAGAGCACCGAACGGCAGTGTATGGCACAAAAGTGAAAGATATCCAAATCATACCTAACCTAACCTAAAGTAGCCAAAGGCAATATAACTCAAGCCATCGTGCCGCGACCGTCATTCCTGGAGTCCCCAGATTTGAGTAGAGTATAGTAGAGTAACGAAGAGCGCAGAAAGCGTCCGGGAAGCCGTGTAAAGCACAAAGGTCTAATTTATCCTGTCGTAACCTAACCAAACGTAGCATACCTAAACGTAACCTAACAAAGCGTAACGTGCCTAGACCAACACAGCTGGCCACCCCATCGCCAAGCAGAACATGTTGGAGGAGAATGGAGCGGAGATGTCAATATAATGCAGTGTATTGCAGAAAGGTCAAAGCTATCCAAACGTAACCAATGCTAACGTAACCTTACCAAACGTAACCTAACACGACCTGTCGTGCCGCGGACACAATTTCTGACCTACCGAGAGCAGAGCAGATTGTAGTAGAGGAATATAGGGCGCAGAAACCAACCGAGTAGTTGTTTATAGCACAAATGTCCGTGCTGTCCTCTCCTAACCTTAGCAAGCTTCACCTAACCGAACGCAACATAACTCAGACTAGCGTGCCGAGACAAATACTTCTGACCTCCCCATAGCCAAGCAGAATGTACTAGAGCACAGTAGTGTGCTAAAATCCACCGAACAGCAGCGTACAGCATAAAGGTCAAAGCCACCCTAATCAAGCCAGGCTTAACCAACCCTAACCAAACGTTGAATAGCTAAACACAATGTGCCACGACCACTATTGCTGGCTTCCCCGCAGACAAGCAGTATATCATAGAGCGCTGTTGAGCAAGGTAGCGCAGAGAATTGCAGCGTGTAGCGCAAAAGTCATAGCTCTCATAACCTAACCTAACCATGCGCAGCATAACCCAACCTAACGTGGCGAGTCCACCACTGCTGGCCTCCTCAGTGGCAAGCAGCGCATATTGGAGAACTTTGGAGTGCAGAAATGTGGCGAATGTCAGTGTGAGGCACAAAAGTCGGAGCTAGCTTCCCCTACCCTAACCGAACATAACTTGACCGAGCGTATTCTGACCAAACATTACGTTTCACGGCCACAACTGATGGCCTATCCAGCGTCGAGCAGATTATAGTAGTGCAATGTGGATAACAAAAATCCACTGAGTAGCAGTGTGCAGCACAAAAGTCAAAGCCGTCACAACCAAACCTACTTCAACCTGGCCCACAAAAACGTAACATATCTAAACCTATTGTGTCACGACCACTAATGCTGCCCAGCCCACAGTCGAGCCGGGCACAATGGAGCACTCTAGAGCGCAGAAATCCACCAAGTGATAATCTATGCCAAGAATGTCAATGCTATCCAGACCTATCCCAGGAAAACGTCATCTGACCGAAAGTAACCAAACTCAATCGAGCCTGGCGAGAACACAACCACTGTCCTCCCCAGAGTCGAACGGAGTATGGTAGGGCACAGTGGAGCGCAGCAATCGATCGGACAGTAGTGTATACCACGATCGCCCAAGCTATCCAAACCTAACCCAAACTAATGTAACCAAACCAAACGCAACTTAACACACCCTACCCTGCCGAGACACAATTGCTGGCCTCTTCAGAGCCAAGGAGAACAACTTAGTGGAGGGTAGAACAAAAAAATCCATAGAATCGCAGTGAAGATCCGAAGATTTATAGATATCATCTGCAAACCTAACCAATCGTAACATAACAGAACGTAACGAAACTCAGCCTAACGCGCCGCGACCACTACTACCAGCCTCCCCAGATTCAAGCAGAACACATTAGTGGAGATTCGAAGCAGAAATCCATAGAAACGCGGTGCATATCAGAAAAGTCATAGCTACCCAAGCCTAACCCAAACCAACAGCACATAGCCAAACATAGCCTAACACAACCTGACGAGCCGAGACCGCTATTGGCGCCCTCGCCAGAAACAGGCAGGACACGCTAGAGCACAGTAGAGGGCAGAAATCCAACCGATAGCAGTGTACGACACAAAAGTTGACGCTACCCGAATGAAGCTTGGCATAAGCCAAGCCGACCGAACGTAACCTGACTCAAAATAACGTGCCGCGACCGGTATTGCTAGCCAGCACAGAGCCCAGCGTAACACACTAGGGAAGAGCAGGACGCAGAAAACCATAGAATAGCTGCGTATACCAGAAAAGTCGAAGCTACCCGAAACCAGACCCAGGCAAACGGAACATAATCAAACATAGCATAACACAAGCGGACGTGCCGAGATAGCTATTGCTGCCCTCCCCAGGTCGAAGCAGGATATAATAGAGCACAGTGGAGCACAGGAATCCACCGAATAGCAGTGTACAGCACAAAAGTTAGAGCAATCCTGATCAAACAAATCCTAACCCTACTTAAACGACCGTAACCTGACACAACATAACGCACCGAGGCCACGGTTGGTGGCCTTCTCGAGCCAAGCTGCAAATACTGGAGCGCGGTAGGTCACAGAAATCCACCTAATAGCGGAGTATAGCACTAAAGTCAAAGCTACCCTCTCCTAACCGAACCAGTTGTAACATATCCAAACGTAACTAATCTCAACATAACCTGCCGCGAACACTACTGCTGGCCCTCTCGGAGCCAAGCAGAACACACTAGTGGAGAGTAGAACGCAGAAATTCATAGAATCGCAGCGTATATCAGACAAGTCGAAGAGAAGCAGGCTTAACCCAAACCGACATAGCCACACATAGCCTAACTCAAGCTAACGTGCCGTGAACGCTATTGTTGCTCGCCCCAAAGCCAAGCAGGATATACCAGACCACAGTAGACTGCAGAGATCCACCGAAAAACAGTGTACAGCACAAATATTGAAGCTACCCTCTCCAAACTCTGCCTAACCCAACGTAACCGATCGTAACCTGACTGAACCCAACGTCGCGAGATCACTATTACTGGCCTTTCCAGAGCGAAGCTGAGAATATTGGAGCACTGCAGGATGCAGAAAACCACGTAATAGCAGACTATGGCTACAAAGTGAAAGCTACAACCTCCTAACGCGACCAATCGTATTATAAACAAACGCAGACTAACACAACCTGACGTGCCACGACCACTATTGCTGTCCTCCCCAGAGCAAGGCAGAACACATTAGTATAGAGTACAACGCAGAAATCCATAGAATCGCACTGTTTATCATAAAAGTCATAGCTTCCCAAACCTAACCCAAGCCAACAGAACATAGCCAAACATAGCATAACTCAACATAACGTGCCGAGACAGCTATTGCAGCATTCCCCAGACGCAAACAGGGCACGCTAGAGCACAGTAGAGCACAGAAATCCACTGAACAGCAGTGTACAGCACTCAACTTAAAGCTATCCTGACCAAACTTGGCCTAGCCCAACCTAACCGGCGTAACATGACACAACATGACGTGCAGAGACCACTATTGCTGTCCATACCAGGGCCAAGCCAAAAATATTAAATCACTGGAGGGCGCAGGAATCCACCGTACAGCAGACTATAGCGCTAAGGTCAAATCTACCCTCTCCTAACCCAACCAACCTTAACGTATCCGTACGTAACCAAAATCTTCGTAACAGCCCGCAACCACTATTGCTGGCCTCCACAGAGCCAAGCAGAACGCACCAGTGGAGAGCAGGGCGCAGGTACCTACAAAATCTCAGAGTACAACAGAAAAGTCATTGCTACCCAAGCCTAACCCGAAACAGCAAGACCTACCCAAACATAGACTAACTCAACCTAACGCGACGATACGGCAATTGCAGCCATCCTCAGAGCCAACCTGGACGTACGAGGTCGCAGTAGAGTGCAGAGGCCCAACGAATATCAGTGTGCAGCGCAAAAGTTAAAGATATCCTATCCAAACTTAGCCTCACCCAGCCTTACCGTACGTAACCGAACTCAACATGACGTGTAGAGGCCACCGTTGCTGGCCGTCTCAGAGCCAAGCTCTAAGCACTGGAGCACTGTAGGGCGCAGAAATCCTCCTAATAGCTGACTATAGCACTGAAGTCACAGCTATCCTCTCCTAACCCAACCAACCGTAACATAACCAAACTTAACCTAACTCAACCTTACGTGCCGCGACCACTATTACTGGCCGCCCACCGAGTCTAGCGGAACACGTTAGTGGAGAGTGAAAGGCGGAAGTCCATGGAATCGCAGTGTGTATCGGAAAAGTCAAAGCTACCCAAACCTAACCCAGACTATCAGAACACAACCAAACATAGCCTAACTCAATCTAACCTGCCGATACGGATATTGCTGCCCCCTCCCCCCAACCCAGGACCAAACAGTACATACTAGGGCATAGCAGAGCGCAGAAGTTCCACGTACAGCAGTGCACGGCGCAAAAGTAAGTGCTATCCCAACCAAAGTAAGCCTAACCCTACCTAGCCGGACGTAACCTGACACAACATAACGCGCAGGGACCACTATTGCTGTCATTACCAGAGCCAAGCCAAAAATATTAGGGCACTCTAGGGCGCAGAAATCCAACTTATAGCATTGTACAGCACAAAGGTTAAAGCTACCCTTTCCAAACGTAGCCAAGCCAAACCAAATCGACCGTAGCCTGCCTCAAAGTAACGTGCAGACACCACCCTTGCTGGCTTTGCCAGAGGCAAGCTGAAAATGTTAGAGAATTGCAGGGCGCAGCAATCCAGCTAAGAGCAGAATTCAACACTAAAGACGAAGCTATCCCCTCCTAACCTAAAGAACCGTAACTTAAACAAAGTTAACCTATCTCAAACTGACGTACCGAGGCCACTATTGCTGGCCTCCTCAGAGCAAGGCAGAACGCATGAGAGAACAGTAGGGCGCGGCAGGCACTGGTATAGCAGTGAATAGCATAAAGGTCTAAACTACCCTGTCCAATCCTGACCAAACGTGACGTAACCAAACGAACCCTAACATAACCTAACGTGCCTTGACCACTATTGCTGGCTTTCCGAGAGTCGGGCAGAGCGTAGAAGATCATTGTAGAGCGCAGAAATCCACCAAACAGCGATGTGTAACCAAAAGTCAAAACTAATCTGTCCTAACCTAACCAAACATGACATAAGTCAAACTAACGTGACCAGAAAGTTATTCCTGGCGTCCACAGAGACAAGCATATTGTGATAGCGCACAGAAGAGCGCAGACGTCAATAGAATAGCAGTGTATAGCACATAGGTCAAGGCCAACCTAACCAATCGTAGCGTACCCGTAACTTACCAAACGTAACTCAATCATACGTAACACGACCACCATTGCTGGCCTCCTCAGAGACTATCGGATGCCAGTAGAGCAATGCAGAGCGGAAATATCGAACGAATAGCCGTGTATAGCACAAAAGTCAACGCCGTACCGACCAAACGTAACGTAACCCAACAAAACGTGCCACGTCCGCCGTTGCTGGCATCCCCAGAGACAAGCAGATGCTAGTGGAGCTACACGTTGTACACTTATCGACCGAATAGCATTGTGTTGCACAAATGTCAAAGATATCCAATTCAAACTTGACCAACCCTTACCAACCGAAACGTAACGTAAAACAACCAATCGTGCCACGGCCACTATTGCTGGCTTGCCCAGGGACTAGCGGTTGCTAGTAGTTTAACGCAGGGCGGAGATATCGACCGCACAGCAGTGTGCAGCACAAAAGTCAAAGCCATCCCATCCAAACTTAGCCGAACATAACCTAACCAAACGTAACCTAGCACAACCAGACGCGACACGACCGCCATTGCTGGCGACCCCAGGCCCAAGCCGAGAATATTATAGCACAGCAGAGCGCAGAAATGCACGGTATAGTCGTGTCTGGCACAAAAGTAAAAGCCATCCGGACCCAGTCTAACCCAACCGAACCTAACCTAACCTAACCGAACCACACGTAACATTACCCATACAAACGTGCCACGACCGCTATTGCTGGCCTCCCCAGAATCAAGCAGATGCTAGTAGAGCAATGCAGGGCACAGATGACCACAGAATAATAGTGTAAAGCACAAAAGTCAAAGGCATACTAACCAAACTTAACCATACGTAAGTTAACCAAACGTAACTTAGCAAAACCAAACGCGCCAGGGCCACTACTGCTGGCTTCCCCACAGGCAAGCAGAGGCTAGTAGAGCAATGCAGAGAGCAAGTATCGTCCTAATTGGAGTGTATATCACGAAAGTCACAGTACCCTAACCAAACCTAACCTTACTTCACCAAGCCCAACGTAAACTAACTCAACCTAACGTACCGAGACCACTATTGCTGGACATTCAAGATCCAAGCAGGACATATTAGAGCACAGTAGAGCGTAGAAATCAACCGTATAGCAGTGTATACCACGAAAGTCAAATCTATCCGAACCTAACCCCAACAAACGTAACGTAGCCAAACGCAGCCTGGCACAACGTAACGTGCCGGGACAACTATTGCTTGCCTCTACAGAGCCAAGCAGAGCGCACTTGAGCACAGTAAAGGTCAGAAAGCCACCAAACTGCAGTGTATAGCACAGAAGTCGGAAACATCGTTGCCTAGCCTACCCCAATACAACCTAATGGAACGTAAATTAACTGAACCTGACGCGCCGCGACCACTACTGCTGGCCTCCCAGTAGTCGAGCAGAGTATAGTTGAGCCCAGTAGAGCGCGGAAATCCCCCGAATCACAGTGTATACCACGGAAACCAAATCTATGCTAACATAAGGCTAGCAAACATAACCAAACCAAGGGTAGCCTGACTCAACCAATCGGGCCGGGACCACTATCACTGCCCCCCCCCCTTGCCGGGAAGGCAATAGTAGAGAAATGTAGAGTGAGGAAATCCATCGAATAGCGGTGTACAGCGCAAAAATCAATTCCATAACGTCCCAGCCTGACCAAACGTAATACACAGAAACGTAACCCAACTTAAGCCAACGCGCCGAGTCCACTATTGCTCGCCTGCCCATCGCAATGCAGAACATGTTAGAGGAGAGTAAAGCGCAGAAATCCATAGAATTGCAGTGTATATCAGAAGGATTTGAGCTACCGGAGCCTAACCCAAGCCAAGGGAATATAACCACATATGGCCTAACCCAACATGAGCTGCCGCGACAAATGTTGCTGGGCTCCCCATGGCCAAGCGGAGTATAGTAGAGCACAGTACAGCGTCGAAATCGACAGAATATCAGTGTATACTGCGATAGTCAAATCAATCCAAATCAAACCAAACCAAACGTAACATAATCAATCCTGGCCTGACACAAAATAACGTGCCGATACCGCTATCGCGGCCCCCCCCAGAAACGAGCAGAACATGCTACAGCACAGTATACCGCAGAATTCCACCGAAATGCAGTGCATATCACAATAGAAAATCTACCCTGAGCAAACATATCCTAACATTACATAACCAAAGGTTACCTAAGACAACCTAATGCGCCGCGACCGCGGTTGCTGGGATCCCCAGGGCCGAGAAAAACATGCTAGTGGGTAGTAGAACACAGAAGTTCGTAGAAACGCAGTGCATATCAGAAATGACTAAGCTACCCGTGCCTAACCCAAACAAATAGTACCTAACCGAACATTGCATAATTCTACATATCGAGCCGCGACCAATATTGCTGGTCACCTATGGCCAAGTAGAATATAGTATAGCAGAGTAGAGCGCAGAAATCCGCAGAAAAGCAGTGTATAGCATGAAAATCAAAGATACACTGTACTAACAGCCAAACGTAACATCACCAAACGCAAGAGAACTCAGCCTGAAGTGCCGAGAAAGCTACTGCTGGACTCTCCAAATCCAAGCAGAATACAAAAGAGCACAGTGGCACACAGGAGTCCACCGAGCATCAGAGTATGGCACATGCGACCATGCCGTCCAAGCCAAAATAAACCTACACTGACCAAACCTATCATAACATGACGCAAACAAACGAGCCGAAATCACTTCTGCTGGCCACCACGCAGACAAGCGGAGTCTTGTAGAGTAATGCAGAGCGCAGGAATCGGCCGAATAGCAACCCATAGAACAAAAGTCAGAGCTACCCTAACCAAACCTAGCCAAGCCAAGCCTAACCTAACACGACCTAACGAGCCGAGACCACAGTTCCTGGCATCCCCAGGGACAAGCAGAACATATTAAAGCACAGTAGAGCGCAGAAATCAGCGGTATGCGATGTATACCGCGAAAGTCAGATCTATCCTTTCCTCACCAGGCCAAATGTGACGTGACCAAACGTAACATAACGCAGCCTAATGTTCAGGGATCACTAGTTCTGCCCCCACCAGAGCCGCGTAGGATATATCAGAGGGCAGTAGAGCGCAGAAACCAATAGAATCGCAGTGCATAACACAATACTCGGAGCTACCCTATCCTAGCATAGCCATATGTAACATAACCGAACGCAGTTTAACTCAACCTAGCGCGCCGAGACCACAATTGCTTGCATCCCCAGAGCCCAGCAGAATCTACTGGAGCACAGTACAGCACAGAAAGCCTCCAAATTGCTGTGTATAGCACTAGTGTCAGAAATATCGTAACCTAACCTTCCCTAACACAACCTAATCAAACGTAGTCTGACTGTACCTGACGTGCCGCGAAGACTATTGCTGGCCTTCCCAGAAATGAGCAGAGTATAGTGGAGCCCAGTAGAGCGCGGACACCCGCCGAATAACAGTGTACAGCGCAAAAGTCGGAGCTATTGCTGCCATACATAGCCAGTCGTAGTATAGCCGAACGTAACCTAACACAACGTAACATGTCGCGACCACTATTGTTGGACTCCCAAATGCCAAGCGGAGTACGGTAGAACATAGTAGAGCGTAGGATTATACCGTAAATGGGGCTATACCACGAAAGACGGATCATACTATACCTAACCCAAACGATCGTACCGTAGCCAAATGTAGACTAATTCAACATAACCTGCCGCGACCAATATTTCTGGACACCTACGTCCAAGCAGAATATATTATAGCACAGTAGAGCGCAGGAATCCACCGAATGGCAGAGTGTAGCACAATAGTCGAGGCAATCCCGTCCCAACTTTACCAAACGTAACATAAGCAGACGTTACGTAGCGCAAGCTTACGTGCCACGACCGCTATTGCTGGCCACATGAGAGCTAAGCAGAGTATTGCAGAGCAATGTAGAACGCTAGTATCGGCTGGACAGCAGGGTGTAGCACAGAGGTCAAAGCTGCTTTACCCAAACCTAGCCAAGTCTAACAAAACCAAACGTAGCATATCTCAACTTAACGTACCAATAGCATTATTCCTGGCGTCCACCGAGACAAGCAATGTGCGACAGAGCATTCAAGTGCGCAGAAGTCCATAGGATAGCAGTGTAATTAAGATAGATCACAGTTATGACACCCTAACCTTGCCAAACGAAACATAACCATGCGAGCATGACACAGCCTAGTGCGCCTACACAACCATTGCTGCCATCCCCAGAGCAAGGCAGAACGTGTTCGGGCACAGCAGAGCACAGAATTCTGCCGAATAGTCGTGTATAACACAAAAGTCAATGCTACCCTATCCTAACCTAGCCAAATGTAACATAACCAAGCGTTATCTATCTCAAACTAACGTGCCGAGGCAACTAATGCTGGCCACCACAGAGAAAAGCAGAACATGCTGGAGCAGAGTAGATAGCAGAAAGCCAACAAATAGTAATGCATAGAACAGAATTCAAAGATACCCTGACATTACCAAGCGTAGGATAAGAAAAACTAACGTGCCGCTACCACTATTGCTAGCTTCTCCAGCGCCAAGCAGGACATACTACAGCACATCAGAGAGCAGATGTCCCCCGAGCAACAGTATATACCACGAAAGTCAAATTTATCCAAACCAAACCCAAGCTAGCAGAACGTAACGAAACGTAGCCTAACTCAAACTAACGGGCCGAGAACAATATTAGTGGCAACGCCAGAGACGAGCTGAGATCAGCAGAGCAACGTAGAGCGCAGAAGTCCACTGAATAGCTGTGTATAGCTCCAAGGTCTAAGCTATCCTGTCCTAACATAACGAAACGAAGCATAAACAGACGCAACGTAACTCAGACTAACGTGCCGAGACCACTATCTCTGACCTCCCCAGATCCAAGCAGACCATATTAGTGCACACTAGAGCGCAGAAATCAACCGTATAGCAGTGAATAGCATAAATGTCGAAGTACCCTATCCTAACCTAGCCAAACGTTAGACATTCGAACGTAGCCTAATACAATCTAACACGGCGAGACCACAATTGCTGACTTCCACAGAGTCAAGCAGAATGTTCTAGGGCACAGTAGAGAGCAGAAATCCACCGTATTGCAGTGAATAGCACAAGAGCCGTAGATATCCTAACACAACCTGTCCTAATCTAACCAAACCAAACTCAGTATAACCCAACATGACGTGGCGCTGCAACTGTTCCGTGCCTCTCCTGAGCAGCGCAACGTATTGTGGAGCACAGTAGATCACAGATATCCACCGTGCAGCAGTGTAAACCACAAAAGTCTGTGCAGCGTACCCTAACATACCCAAACGTGACATGTCCAAGCGTGACATGTCCTAACGTAACATAACTAAACCTAACTAGTCGAGACCACCATTGCTCGCCTCCACAGCGACAAGAAGAATGTACCAGAGGTGAGTATAGCGCAGAAATCAACATCACTGCAGTGAATAGCACTATAGCCGTAGACATACCAGCATAACGTGGTCTAATGTAAAATGACCAAATGTAGGGAAACTCAACAGAGCGTGCCGCGACCACTGCAGGCGTACTCCACAGAGCCAAACAGAGTACAATAGAGCACAGTAGATCACAGGAACCCGCCGTGTACTTGTGTACAGAACGGGAGTCGAAGCCACCATGACCAAACATAACCTAACAAAACCTAGTGAGGCGTAGCCTAACTCAACATAAATTGCCGCGACTTTTGCTGTCCTCCCCAGGGCCAAGCGGAATGTAGTAGAGCGTAGTCGAGGGCCGAAATCCTTCGAATAGCAGTGTATAGCTCGAAAGTCAAAGATAACCTGACCGAGCTTGACATAACCTAACCGAAACGAACGTAAACTAACGCAGGCTAACGTGCAGCGACTACTATTGCTGGCATCCATAGTCCTAAGCAGAAAATATTGGATCAAGATGGAGCGCAGAGATCCGCGGATAGGCTTTATAGCACAAAAGTATAAGCTAACAAATCCAAACCTCCCAAACGTAGCATGACTGAACGTACCACATCACAACCAAACGTGCCGAGACCACTACTGCTGGCTCCCCAGTGACAGGCTGAAGATAATAAAGCGCAGCAGAGTACAGAGATCCTCCGTGCAGCAGTGTAGAGCATAAAAGCCAAAGATATCCCAACCTAACTTGACCTAACCTAGCCTAGCCGAACGTAGCATATCTCAAAATAGAGTGCAGCGACCACTGCCCCCGGCCTCCACAATGACAAGCAGAAAATATTAGAGCGCAGTAGAGCGCGGAGATACATCGAATAGCAGTGTATAGCACTAATGTCTATGCTACCCTATCCTAACTTAACCAAACGTAACGTAACAAAGCCTAACATAGCTCAGCCTAACGTGCCACGAAAACTATTGCAGACCCCCCACCCCCCAGAGCCAAGCGGAGCATATGAGTTCAATGTAGAGCGCAGATATCCGCCGTATAGCAGTGTACAAAGCAAAAGTCAAAGCTATACTGTCCTAACCTTACCAAACGCAACGTAACCAAGCGTAACCTAACTCAGCCGAGACCACTACTGCTGTCTTCCCCAGTGGCAAGCAGAACATACTAGACCACAGTAGAACGCAGAAATCCACCGAAAGGGGTTGCACAGCTCGAATGTCAAAGCTACTCTATCCTAACATAACCTGGCTTGACGTAACGAAACGTAACATTAATCGACCTAACGTGAAGAGACTACAATTGCTATCCGCCCCTGAGTCGAGCAGAGTGCAGTGGAGGAGAGCAGCGCCCAGGAATACATTAAATCGCAGTGGACGGCAGAAAAGTGAATGCTACCCAAACCTAACCAAAACAATCGTACCATAACCGAACGTATTATAGCTCTACCTAATGTGCGGTGACCATAATGGCTGGCCTCTACAGGGCCAAGCAGTATATAGAAGGGAACAGCAGGGCGCAGAAATCCGCAGAATCGCCATGTACAGCACAAAAGTCAAACCTATCCCATCATAACATGACCAATCGTCACATAACCAAACATAACATAACTTAACCCAACATGCAGATACCACTGTTGTAGGCCACACCATGTCCAAGCAGAAAATAGTACAGCGCAGTAGAGCGCCGGTGTCCACCGAATAACATTGTATAGCGCGAAGGTCACAGCTATTCTTACAGACATTCTCCAGACCTAACATAACCAGGCGTAACTTAAACCAGCCTAATGTGTCGAGAGCACAATTTCTGGCCCCCACTGAGCCAAGCAGAAGATATTAGAGAACAGTAGAGCGCAGAAATCCACCCAATGGGAGCGTATAGCACAAAAGTCCAAGCTACCCTATCACAACCTACCCAAATGTAACGTAACCAAACGTAACATAGCCCATCCTTACACGACGAGATCGATAGTGCTGCCCACCACTGTGGCAAGCAGAACATATAAGAGGAGAGTAGGTCCCAGAACTCCAAAGATGATGAGCACAAAGGTAGAAGTTATAATAACATAACCCAAGGTAACCTAACACAACCAAACGTAATCTAATACAACTTAACGTGCGCGGCAAGTATTGCTGTCTTCCGCAGAGCCAAGCAGGGCATAATACTGGAGAGTGGGGCGCAGAAGTCTATAGAATCGCTGTTTATAGCGGAAACGTCAAAGCTACACTGTCCAAACCTGACCAAACTTATAAATCATCCTAACGTGCCGAGAACAAAATTGATGGCCACCCCAGGCCAGGTAGAGCATAAAAGGGAAGAGTAACGCGCAGAAATCCATCGAATAGCAGGGTATAGCACAAAAGTCTATGTTAACCTATCGTAACTTGGCAAAATGTGACCGAACTAAACCCATGGTGGCGCGACCACTATTGCTGGCCTCACCAAAGCCAAGCAGAACATATTAGAGGAGAGTAGATAGCGGAAATCTATAGAAACGCATTTTCGAGCAGAAAAGTCAAAGCCATCCGATCATAGCACTTACAAATATAACCTATCCAAGCGAATCATAGCCTAGCACAACGAGCCGCAGCTACTATTACTGGACGCCCCGGGTCTAAGCAGGTCATATTAGAGCACAGAATAACGTAGACCTTCACCGAATAGCAGTGTGTAGCACTAAAGGTAAATTATCGTATCCTAACCAAGCCAAACGTAACATAACAAAACATAACACGACGAGACCACTAGTGCCGACCTTGCCAGAGCCAAGCGGAAGATATTGGAACACATTGGAGCCCAGATATCCCCGTATGGCGGTGTATAGCACATAGGTCTAAACTATCCTATCCTAAGCTAATGAAACGTAACATAGCCAAACGTAGCCTAACTCATCCTAACCAGCCGAGACCGCAATTGCTGTCATCCACAGCGCCAACCAGAATATACTACAGCACAGATGAGCGCAGGAATCCACCGTATTGCAATGTAGTGCACAGAAGACGTAGATAACCTGACCTAACATTCCTAACCTAACCTGACGAAACTTAACCAAATTCAACCTATCGTGCCGAGGCCGCTATTACTGGCCACCTCAGTGCCAAGCAGAGCATATTAGAGCACACGGGAACGCAGTAACTAACGGAATATCAGTGCATAGCACAAAAGACAAAGAATCCTCTCCAAACCTCGCCAAACGTAACATACCCAAACGTAACTTACCTCAACCTAGCATGATCAGAACAATATTGTTGACCCCACAGGTACAAGTAGAATGCACTAGAGCACAGTAGTGAGCAGAAATTCACCGCATTGCAGTGAATGGCACAATATCCGTTGATATCGTGACATAGGCAGACCCAACCTAACCCAACAGAACATATCAGAGCTCAACGTAACGTGCAGCGAACACTGCTCATGGCCACCTGGGAGGCAAGCAGAAAGTATTAGAACGTAGCAGAGCGCAGACATCGGAGGATAGCTGTTTATAACGCAGACGCTTAACTATCCTATCCTAACCTCACCGATAGTAACAAAACCCATTGTGGCATAGCTCAACCTAGCGTGCCGAGATGACTGTTGCTGGCCTCCCCGGAGCCAAGCAGGATATACTAGAAGACAGCAGAGCGCAGAAATCCACCGCATTGCATTGTATAGCACAAAAGTGAAAGATATCCTGACATAACCTGCCCTCTCCTAACCTATCCAAACGTAGAGTAACTGAACATAACGTGAGGAGACAAATATTGATATCCTCCCCAGGACCAGGTAGAGCACATTAGAGCAAATTAGAGCTCAGAAATCCTCCGAAGGGCAGTGAATGGCACAGAAGGCATAATAGCCTGCCTTAACCCAGCCAAACTTAACAAACCCACATTTAATCTAACTTAACCTAACATGACGAGACCTTTATTCCTGACCTCCACAGATACAAGCCGAATGTACTAGAGTACAGTGGTGGGCAGAAGAAAACCGCATGGCAGTGGATAGCACAAGAGCCGTAGGTAACATGTCATAGCCTGACATAGTCTAACAAAACCAAACGTCGCATATCTAAACATAGCGTGCAGCGAGCACTGCTCCTGGCCTCCCCATAGCCAAGCAGAGCGTTGTAGAGCACAGTTGATCACAGAAATAAACCGAATAGCTGTGTTTAGCGCGAAAATCAGAGTTATCCTACCCAAACATAACCTGACCTAACCATGCCAAAAGTAACATAGCACAGCCTAACGTGCCGCGGCAGCTACTGCTAGCCTCGCCATAGCCGAGAAGAGTATTGTGCAGCTATGTAGAGCGCTGAAATCCACCGAATAGTGGTGTATAGCACAAAAGTCAAAGAGTCCTAACCAAGCCTTCACAGCCTAACCTAACGAAGGGTAACTTAACTCAACCTAAGGAGCCGAGGCCACTATTACTGGCCACCCCAGTGCGAAGCAGAGCATATTATAGCACACATGAGCGTAGGATTCAACGGAAAACCAGTGCATAGCACAAAAGTCAAAGCATCCTCCCCTAACCTAGGCAAACGTAACATATCCAAACGTAAAATATCCAAACGTGGCACGACTCAATCTAACATGACGAGACCACTATTGTTGACCTCCACAAGGACAAGCAGAATATACTACAGCACAGTAACATCCGGAAACCAACCGCATTGCAGTGAATAGCACAAAAGTCGAGGATGTCCAAACCTAAGCTGACCTACTCTAACCAAAGCCAACGTAGCCTATCTTTACCTAATGTGCCGAGATTACTACCGCTGGCCTCCCCACAGGCAAGCTGGAAATATTAGAACACAGTAGAGCGCAGAAGTCCGCGTATAGTGGTGTATAGCACAAAATTCTGAACAATACTGCCCATCCCTTACAAACGTAGCATAAGCGAACGCAGCATAGCTCAACCTATCGTGTGGAGGCCACTGTTCCTGGCCTCCCCAGAGCCATGAAGAGAATACTATTGGACGGCAGGGCACAGAAATCCGACGCATTGCAGTGAGTAGCACAAAATTCAAACATATCCTGAAATAACCTTACCTCACCTAACCTATCCAAACATCGAGTAACTCAGCATGACGTGACGAGGCAAATATTTGTGGCCGCCCCAGAGGCAGGCATAGCACGTTTGAGCACATCGGAGCACAGAAATTCTACGTGCAGCAGTGAACAGCACAGATGTCGAAGTAGCCTCTCCTAACATAGCCAAACGTAACATATCCATGCGCAACCTAACCCAGCCTGATATGGCCAGACCACTATTGCTGGCCCCCACAGGTGAAAGCAGAATGTACTGGATCATAGTAGTGCGCAGAAATCCACCGCACTGCAGTGAATGGCACAACAGCCGCAGATGCCGAGACGAAACCTAACCTAACCTAACCTAACAGAACGTAGCATAGCTCAACATAACTTGCAGCGACCACTGATCCTGGCATCCCAAGAGCCAAGTAGAATATGGTAGAGCAATGTAGATCGCAGATATCCACCGTAGAGCAGTGTAAAGCACAAAAGACAAAGATATCCTAACCAAGCCATCCTAACCTACCCTAACAAAAAGTAACATAACTCAACCTAACGTGCTGAGACCACTACTAATGACCACCAGAGAGACAAGCAGAAAATATTCATACGCAGCAGAGCGAAGACATCGGATTGTAGCAGTTTACAGCACAGACGCCTAGCTATCCCATCCTAACCTTACCAAACGTACCATAACCGATCGTGGCATAGGTCAACCTAGCGTGCCGAGACCACTATTGCTGTCCTCCCCGGTGCCAGGCAGAAAATTCTAGAAGTCAGCAGAGCGCAGATATCAGCAGCATTGCATTGTATAGCTCAAAAGTCAAACATAACCTGGCATAACATGGCCTTACTTAACTTACCAGGGCGTAAAGTAGCACAACGAAACGTGACCATTATTGATAGTCTCCCAAGAGCCAGGGAGAGCACACTGGATCACACAAGAGCGCAGAAATTCACGGAATAGCAGTGCATAGTACAAAAGTCAAAGTACCCTATCCTATCCTAGCCAAACGTAACATATCCAAACGTATCCCAGCTAAACCTTACATGACGAGACTACTACTGCTGGCCATCCCAGCGCCAAGCAGAATATACTACAGCATATCGGAGCGCGGAAATCCACCGCATTGCAGTGTATAGCACAAAAGACGTAGATATCCTAACCTAACCGTCGTAACCTATCCAAACGAAACGCAACATAACTCAACCTATCGTGCCGAGACCACTATTGCTGGCCATCTCAGTATCAAGCAGTGAATATTAGAGCAATCTAGGGCTCAGCAATCCACGGAATAGCAGTGCATAGCACAAAAGAAGATATAGTCTATCGTAACATATCAAAACGTAACCTAACACAACCTAACATGGCCAGACCACTATTACTGGCGCCCACAGGTGAAATTGGAATGTACTAGAGCGCAGTAGTGCTCTGAAAACAATCGCACTGCAGTGAATGGCACAAAATCCGTAGGTACCCTAGCATAACCTGACCTAACCAAACCTAGCCGAACGAAGCGTACCTCAACATAACTTGCAGCGACCACAACCCCTGGCCTCCACACAGCAAAGCAGAGTATGGTAGAGCACAGAAGATTACACAGATACACGGAATAGCAGTGTATATCACGAGGGTCAAAGCTATCCTAGCCAAACTTAATCTACCCTATCGTAACATAATATAACGTAACTCATCCTAAAGACCTGCGACATCTATTGCTCGCATCCCAAGGGTCGAGCAGAGTACAGCACAGCAATGTAGAGCGAAGAGATCCACCGAATAGCAGTGTATAGCTCAAAAGTCAAACCTACCCTCTCCTAACTTGCCCAAACGTAAAATAACCAAACGTAGCGTATCTCACTCTTATGTGCGGAGACCACTATCACTGACCACCACAGGGTCTAGCAGAGCATAGTAGGGCACAGTGGAGGCCAGAAGTCCGCAGAATAGGATTGTTGGGTACAAAGTGAAGGATATCCTTACCTAACCCATCATTACCTAACCTAAGCAAACGTTATGTAACACAACTTAACGTGTCGCGGCCACAATTTCTTGCATCCCCAGAGCGAAGCAGAGCACACTAGGTCGGAGTAGAGAGCAGAAATCCACCGAAAAACAGTGTACTGCACTAAAGTGAAACCTCCCCGAGCCTAACATGGCCAAATATATAATAGGCAAACGTAACTTAACTCCACCTAATGTGCCCAAACCACTATGGCTGAACTCCGCAAAGCCAACCGGAATATTCTAGGGCACAGTGGAGGGCCCAAATCTGCCGCATTGCAGTGTAAAGCACAAAATTCGAAAGCATCCTAACATAACGTGGCCTAACATAACATAACCGAACCTAGCCTAACTCAACGTAACGAGACGCGACCACTATTGCAGGACGCGCCAGTGCCATGCAGAATACGGTAGAGCGCAGTACAGCGCAGAAGTCCAAAGAATAACGGAATATAAGACGAATGTCAAAGTTATCCTAACACAACGCGGAAAAACATAGCATGACCAGCCGTGGACTAACTCAAGTTAACGTGAAGAGACCACTATTACAGCCCACCCCAGAGTCGAGCAGAGTGTGGTAGGGCAATGTAGAGCGCAGCAATCAACGGAATAGAAGTGTATAACACAAATGTCCAAGCCATCGTAACCAAATGCAGCTTAACCTAATATAACCGAACGAAACCTAACTCAACCTATCGTACCGTGACCACTATTTCTGCCCTACCGAGATCCGACCGGAGTATAGTACAGCAAGGTATAGCGCAGAATTCCACCAAATAACAGTGTCGAACACGAGAGACAAAGATATCCAAACCAAACCCAAACTAACATAACCCAACCAAACGTAGCATTACTCAACCCAATGTGCCGAGAATATTACTCGCCACCCGGTGTCCAGCATATTATAGGAGAGCTATGTAGATCTTACAAATCCAGCGTATGGCAGTGAAAAGCACACAAGTCAAATCTACCATGTCGTAACCTATCCAAACGAAACATAACCGTACGAAACGTAACTCAGCCTATCGTGCCGAGACCACTACAGCTGTCACCCGTATAGCCAGGCAAAAGGTACTGGAGCCCTCCATTTCGCTGGAATCCACCGTATAGCAGCGTACAGCTCAAAAGGCAATGCCATCCTAATCAAACTTAGCCAAACCTAACCTATCAGAACGTAAACTAGCTCAACCTACTGCGCCGAGACTACTATTGCTGGCCACCACAGCTCCAAGCAGTAAATATTAGAACACAGTAGAGCGCAGAAATCCGCGGATAGGCATTTATAGCACAAAGTGTAAGCTATCCTATCCTTAACTCCCAAACGTTACATGGCAGAACGCAGCACACATTCACCTAACGTGCCGAGACATCCATTGCTGCCTTCCCCAACGCCAAGCAGAAAATATTAGAGGGGAGTAGAGCGCAGAAAACCATAAGATCGCAGTGTATAGCACAAAAGTCAAAGAAACCCTACCTTTAACTAGCCAAAAGTAAGATATCCGAACGCACCATAGTGCAACATAACGTACCGCGAACACTATTCCTGGCCTCGCCAGCGCCAAGGAGAGTATAGTAGAGCACAGTAGAGCGCATGAGTGATCCGAATAACAGTGTATAGCACGAAAGTCAAAGATATCCTCTAAGAACTAATCGAAACCTAGCCTAACCAAACTTAATATAACTGAACCAAACGTGCCGAGGAGGCCATTGCTGCCCTCCCGGAGCGAAGACGAAAATATTAGAGCATAGTAGAACGGAGATATCCACCGAATGGCAGTGTATGGCGCAAAAGTCGAAGCTACAATATCCCAACATGTCCAATCGTCACATAAACAAACGTAACATTGCTCAACCCAACGTGCAGAGGCCACCGTTGCTGACCTCGCCAGGGCCAAGCAGAATACAGTAGAGCACAGCAGAGCGCAGAAGTCCACCGAATGGCAGTGTACAGCACGAAAGTCAAAGCTATCCTCTCCTAACCTAACCAAACTTTACGTAAGCAAACGTAACATACCTCAACCTAACGATACGAGGCCGCTATTGCTGCCCTAAGAGCTAAGCAGAGCATATTATTGCAATGTTGGGCGCATAAATCCACAGAATAGCAGTTAATACCACAAAAGTCAATGCTACCCTATCGTAACCCCTCCTATCGTGACATAACCAAACGCAAAGTAATAAAACCTAACGCGGCGGGACCACTATTGCTGGCCTCCGCAAAGCCAGGCAGCGCATATGAGAGCAATCCAGAGCGCAGAAATTCACCGAACAGGAGTGTATAGCCCAAAAGTCAGAGCAATCATGCCCTAACATATCCAAACGCAACATAACCGCACATAACCAAATTCAACCTAACGAGGCGAGACCATTAATGCTGGCTAACCTAGAGCGCCACAGAATATTCTAGAATTCAGTTTTGCTCAGAAATCTGCCGCATTGCAGTGTACTGCAAGAAAGCCAAAGGTATCCAAACCGCACCTGCACCTGCCTAAACCAACCGAGAGCAGCCAGCTCAACGTAACGGGCCGAGAACGCTATTCCTGGCCGCCACATAGCCATGCAGAGCAAACTAGAGCGCAGTAGGTAGCAGAGATCCACTGAATAGCAGTGTACAACAAAAAAGTCAAAGCTAACCTATCCTAACCTAACCAATCGTAACATAACCAAACGAAACCTAACTCAACACAACAAGCCACGATTACTATTGCTGACCTCCCCAGAGCCGTCAGAACATACTGGAGGTGAGTCGAGCGCGGAAATCCATATAATCGCTGTTTATAGCAGAAAAGTTAATGCCATTCAAACCTAACACAAACCAACTTAGCCCAACCAAACCTAGCCTAACTCAGCATAACTTGCCGCGAACACTATTGCTGCCCCCCGCAGGGTCAAGCAGCAAATAGTAGAGCTCAGTAGAGCGCAGGTATCCACTGAAAAGCAGCGTATAGCACAAAGGTCAAAGCTAACATATCCTAACCAAACCAAACGTAAAGTAACCGATCGAGACATATCTCGGCCTATCGTACCTAGACCACAATTGGTGGCCTCCACAGGGACGAGCGGTATATAGCAGAGTACAGTAGAGCACAGAAATCCCCCGAATAGCAGTGTGTTGTAACATTGTGAAGGCAATCATATCATAATAATGCCAACATCAGCAAGACCAAACGCCGCATATCTCAACCTGACGTTCCGCGACCACTATTG
>NW_016908849.1:10682-11335 GCF_001483705.2 Eufriesea mexicana | reverse complement strand
CAATGCCTGTAGCACGCCAATAGAATCTTTCCTCCTTGTTTATGCAAGAAAGTTAACTCACCATGATATTAGTCGAAGATGTCAATAAAATTGAAATTTCCGACCACTTTCTACAGCATTGCAAAGGCTACAGAACGCGAAAAGGATCTTTCCTGCATACTTATGCAAGGAAGCTGGCTCACTACGATATAAGTGGAAAATGTCCATAAAATTGAATCTTCCAGCAAGATTCTATAGCATTGCAATGCCTATAGCATGCCAACAGAATCTTTCCTCCTGATATATGGAGGAATGCTAGCTCACCACCATATCAGACGAAAATGTCAATAAAATTGATTTTTCCAACCAGATTCTTTGGCATTCCTATGGCAATAGCACGACAATTGGATCTTTCCGCCTTATTTACGCAAGAAAGACAGTTAACCACGATATTAGTCGAAAATGTCAATAAAATTTAATCGTCCAGGCACATTCTATATCATTGCAATGGTTATAGCACGCCAAAAGCATCTTTCCTCCTCATTTATGCAAGAAAAGTAGCGCGCCACAATATAATTCGAAAATGTCAATAAAATTGAATTTTCCGGCCAGATCCTATAGTATTGCAATGGTTATAGCTTGCCAATATAATCTTTCCTCCTTGTTTATGCAAG
>NW_016908849.1:1129-8388 GCF_001483705.2 Eufriesea mexicana | reverse complement strand
TAGAATCTTTCCGCCTTATTTACGCAAGAAAGATAGTTAACCACGATATAAGTCGAAAATGTCAATAAAATTGAATCTGCCAGGCACATACTATATCACTGCAATGGTTACAGCACGCCAAAAGTATCTTTCCTCCTCATTTATGCAACAAAAGTAGCGCACCACAATATTACACGAAAATGTCCATAGTATTGAACTTTCCAGCCAGATTCTATATCATTGAAATAACTATAGCACGCCTAATGAATCTTTCCTCCTTATTTATGCAAGAAAGGCAGCTCACCACAATATTAAACGAAAATGTCAATAAAAATGAATTTTCCAGCCGGATTCTGCAGCATATCAGCGGGTATAGCACGCCAATAGAATCCTTCCTCCTTATTTATGCAAGAAAGTTAGCTCACCACGATATGAATCGAAAATGTCAATAAAATAGAATTTTCCAGACAGATTCTATACCATTGCAATGGTTATAACTTGCCAATATAATCTTTCCTCCTTGTTTATGCAAGAAAGTTAACTCACCACAATATTAGCCGAAAATGTTAATAAAATTGAATTTTCCAACCACATTCTGTATCATTGCAGAGTCTATAGCACGCCAATAGAATCTACACTGCTTATTTAGGCAAGAAGGGTAGCTGTCCAAGATAATAGTCGAAACTGTCAATAGTTTTGAGCTTTCCAGCCAGATTCGGTATCATTGCAATGACTATAGCACGCCAAAAGAATCTTTCCTCCTTATTTATGCAAGAAAGGCAGCTCACCACAATTTCAGACGAAAATGTATATAAAAATGAATTTTCCATCCAGATTCTATATCATTGAAATGGTTACAGCTTGCCAATATAATATTTCCTGCTTGATTATGCCAGAAAGCTAGTTCACCACGATTTTTGTAGAAAATGTCAATAAAATTGAATTTTCCCGCCACATTCTACAGCATTGCAATGGCTATAGTATGCCAACAGGATCTTACCTGCATACTTATGACTGGAAGCTAGCTCATCACGATATTAGTCGAGAATGCCTGCAAAATTGAACTTTCCAGCCCGAATCTGCAGCATTGCAATTGCTATAGCACGCCAAAAGTATCTTTCCTCATTACTTACGCAAGGAAGCTGGCTCACCACGATATTAGTGGAAAATGTGAATAAAATTGAACTTTCCAGCCCGATTCTGCAGCATTGCAACGGCTATAGCACGCGAAAAGTATCTTTCCTCCATACTTATGCCAGGAAGCTAGCTCACCACCATATTAGACGAAAATGTCAATAAAGTTGAATTTTCCAGAAGATACTTCTGCATTGCGGTGGCTATAGCGCTCCAAAAGCGTTTTTCCTTCTTACGTATGCAAGGAAGATAGCTCACCACGGTATTAGCCGAAAATGTCAATAAAATTGAATTTTCCATCCAGCTTCTATAGCATTGCAATGCCTATAGCACGCCAATAGAATCTTTCCGCCTTATTTACGCGAGAAAGATATTAAACCACGGTATTAGTCGAAAATGTCAATAAAATTGAATTTTCCACCGAGATTCTATAGTATTGCAATGCCTATAGCACGCCAATTGTATCTTTCCTCCTTATTTATGCAAGAAAGTTAACTAACCACGACATTACTCGAAAATATCAATAAAATTTAATTTTCCGGCCACGTTCTTCAGCATTGCAAAGGCTATAGAACGCAAAATGTATCTTTCCTCCATACTTATGCCAGAAAGCTAGCTCACCATGTTGTTAGTCGAAAATGTCAATAAAATTGAACCTTACAGCCCGACTCTGCAGCACTGCAATGGCTATAGCACGCCAAAATGATCTTACCTCCATACATATGCCAGGAAGCTGGCTCTCCACGATATTAATCGAAAATGTCAATAAAATTGAATTTTCCATCCAGCTTCTATAGCACTCCAATGGCTACAGCACGCCAAAGGGATCTTTCCTCCTTACTTATGCAAGGAAGCTGGCTCACAACGATATTGGTTGAAAATGTCAATAAAATTTAATTTTCCAGCAACATTTTATAGCATTGCAATGCCTATAGTATGCCAACAGAATCTTCCCTGCTGATATATGGGAGAAGGATAGCTCACCACCATATTATTCGAAAATGTCAATTAACTTGATTTTTCCCACCAGATTCTTTGACACTGCGATTGCAATAGCACGCCAATAGAATATTTCCGCCTTATTTACGCAGGAAAAAAAATTAACCACTATATTAGTCGAAAATGTAAATGAAATTGAATCTGCCAGGCACATTCTATACAACTGCAATGGTTATAGCCCGCCAAAAGTATCTTTCCTCCTTATTTGTGCACGAAAAGTAGCGCACCACGGTATTATTCGAAAATATCAAGAAAATTGACTTTTCCGACCAGATTCTAGAGCATTGCAGTGGTTATAGCTTGCCAATATAATCTTTCCTCCTTGTTTATGCAAGAAAGTTAGCTCACCACGATATGAGTCGAAAATGTCAATAAAATAGAATTTTCCAGCCTGATTCTATACCATTGCAATGGTTATAACTTGCCAATATAATCTGTCCTCCTTGTTTAAGCAAGAAAGATAACTCACCACGATATTAGTCGAAAATGTTAATAAAATTGAATTTTCCAGACAGATACTTCTGCATTGCGGTGGCTATAGCACTCCAATAGAATTTTTCCTTCTTACGTATGCAAGGAAGATAGCTCACCACGGTATTAGTCGAAAATGTCAATAAATTTGAATTTTCCATCCAGCTTCTATAGCATTGCAATGCCTATAGCACGCCAATAGAATCTTTCCTCCTTATTTATGCAAGAAAGTTAACTCACCACGATATTAGTCGAAGATGTCAATAAAATTGAAATTTCCGGCCACATTCTACAGCATTGCAATGGCTACAGCACGCCAAAAGGATCTTTCCTGCATACTTATGCAAGGAAGCTGGCTCACCACGATATTAGTCGAAAATGTCAATAAAATTGAATTTTCCAGCAAGATTCTATAGCATTGCAATGCCTACAGCATGCCAACAGAATCTTTCCTCCTGATATATGGAAGAAAGTTAGCTCACCACCATATTAGTCGAAAATGTCAATAAAATTGATTTTTCCAACCAGATTCTTTGGCATTCCAATGGCAATAGCACGCCAATAGAATCTTTCCGCCTTATTTACGCAAGAAAGACAGTTAACCACAATATTAGTAGAAAATGTCAATAAAATTGAATCTGTCAGGCACACACTATATCATTGCAATGGTTGTAGCGCGCCAAAAGTATCTTTCCTCCTCATTTATGCAAGAAAAGTAACGCACCACAATATTATTCGAAAATGTCAATGAAATTGTATTTTCCATCCAGGTTCTGTAGCAATGCAATGCCTATAGCACGCCAATAGAATCTTTCCTCCTTGTTTATGCAAGAAAGTTAGCTCACCACGATATTAGTCGAAAATGTCAATAATATTGAATTTTCCAGACAGATACTTCTGCATTGCGGTGGCTATAGCTCTGCAATAGAGTTTTTCCTTCTTACGTATGCAAGGGAGATAGCTCACCACGGTATTAGTCGAAAATGTCAATAAAATTGGATTTTCCATCCAGCTTCTATAGCATTGCAATGCCTATAGCACGCCCATAGAATCTTTCCTCCTTATTTATGCAAGAAAGTTAACCCGCCCCGATATTAGTCGAAGATGTCAATAAAATTTAAATTTCCGGCCACATTCTACAGCATTGCAGTGGCTACAGCACGCCAAAGGGATCTTTCCTGCATACTTATGCAAGGTAGCTAGCTCACCACGATATTAGTCGAAACTGTCAATAAAATTGAACTTTCCAACTCGATTCTGCAGCGTTGCAATGCCTATAGCACGCCGAACGGATCTTTCCTCCATGCTTACGCCAGGAAGCTATCTCACCACGATATTAGTCGAAAATGTCAATATAATTGAACTTTCCAGCCCGATTCTGCAGCATTGCAATGGCTATAGCACGCCAAAATGATCTTACCTCGTTACTTATGCAAGGAAGGTGGCCCACCACGATATCGGACAAAAATGTCAATAAAATTGAATTTTCCAGAGAGATTCTATACCACTGCTATGGCTATATCTTGCCAATATAATCTTTCCTCCTTGTTTTTGTTTATGCAAGAAAGTTAGCTCACCACGATATTAGTCGAAAATGTCAATAAAATTGAATTTTCCAGACAGATACTTCTGCATTGCGGTGGCTATAGCTCTGCAATAGAGTTTTTCCTTCTTACGTATGCAAGGGAGATAGCTCACCACGGTATTATTCGAAAATGTCAATAAAATTGGATTTTCCATCCAGCTTCTATAGCATTGCAATGCCTATGGCACGCCCATAGAATCTTTCCTCCTTATTTATGCAAGAAAGTTAACCCGCCACGATATTAGTCGAAGATGTCAATAAAATTGAATTTTCCGGCCACATTCTACAGCATTGCAATGGCTACAGCACGCCAAAGGGATCATTCCTCCTTACTTATGCAAGGAATGTGGCACACCACGATATCAGACGAAAGTGTCAATAAAATTGAATCTTCCAGCAAGATTCTATAGCATCGCAATGCCTATAGCATGCCATCAGAATCTTTTCTCCTGATATATGGAAGAAAGTTAGCTCACCACCATATTAGTCGAAAATGTCAATAAAATTGATTTTTCCAAACAGATTCTTTGGCATTCCAATGGCAATAGCACGCCAATAGGATCTTTCCGCCTTATTTACGCAAGAAAGACAGTTAACCACGATATTAGTCGAAAATGTCAATAAAATTGAATCTGCCAGGCACATTCTATATCATTGCAATGGTTATAGCACGCCAAAGGTATCTTTCCTCCTCATTTATGCAAGAAAAGTAGCGCGCCATAATATTATTCGAAAATGTCAATAAAATTGAGTTTTCCACCCACATTCCGCATCATTGCTGTGTCTATAGCACGCCAATAGAATCTACACTGCTTATTTAGGCAAGAAGGATAGCCCTCCACGATAATAGTCGAAACTGTCAATAGTTTTGAGCTTTCCAGCCAGATCCTATAGTATTGCAATGGTTATAGCTTGCCAATATAATCTTTCATCCTTATTTACGCAAGAAAGGCAGCTCACCACAATATCAGACGAAAATGTAAATAAAATTGAACTTTCCAGCTCGATCCTGCAGGATTGCAACCGCCATAGCACGCCAATATAATCTTTCCTCCTTATTTATGCAAGAAAGTTAGCTCACCACGATATTAGTCGAAAATGTGAATAAAATTGAAGTTTCCAGACAGATTCTTCTGTATTGCGGTGGATATAGCCCTCCAAAAGGACTTTTCCTCCATACGTATGCAAGGATGACAGCTCACCACGGTATTAGTCGAAAATGACAATAAACTTTATTTTTCCAACCAGATTCTGCAGCATTGCAATGGCTATAGCACTCCGAACGGTTCTTTCCTCCATACCAATACAAGGAAGTTAGCTCACCACGAAATTAGTCGAAATTGTCAATAAAATTGAATTTTCCAGGAAGATTCAATTGCATTGCAATGCCTATTGCACGCCATTAGAATCTATCCTCCTTATTTTTGCGAGAAAGTAAACTCACCACGATATTAGCGGAAAATGTTAATAAAATTGAATTTTCCAACCACATTCTACATCATTGCAGAGTCTATAGCACTCCAATAGAATGTACCCTGCTAATTTAGGCAAGAAGGATAGCTCACCACGATAATAGTCGAAACTGTCAATAGTATTGAACTTTCCAGCCAGATTCTATATCATTGCAATGGCTGTAGCGGGCCAAAAGAATCTTTCCCCCTAATTTATGCAAGAAAGGTAGCGCACCACAATGTTATTCGAAAATATCAAAAAAATTGAATTTTCCGTCCAGATTCTATAGCATCGAAATGGTTTTAGCTTGTCAATATAATCTTTCCCCCTTGTTTATGCAAGAAAGTTAGCTCACCACAATAATTGACCAAAATATCAATAAAATTGAATCTGCCAGGCACATTCTATATAATTGCAATGGCTATAGCAAGCCAGTAGAATCTTTCCCCCTTATTTATGCAGGAAAGTCAGCTCACCACAATATTAGACGAAAATGTCAATAAAAATGAATTTTCCAGCCAGATTCTGCAGCATTTCAGGGGATATAGCTCGCCAATAGTATCCTTCCCCCTTATTTATGCAAGAAAGTCAGCTCACCGCGATATTAGACAAGAATGTGGATAAAATTACATTTTCCAGACTGATTCTTCTGCATTGCGGTGGATATAGCACTCCAAAAGGTCTTTTCCTCCTTACGTATGCAAGGAAGCTAGCTCACCACGGTATTGGTTGAAGATGTCAATAAAATTGAAATTTCCAGCCAGATTCAATAGCATTGAAAAGCCTATAGCACGACAATAGAATCTTTCCTCCTTATTTATGCGAGAAAGTTAACTCACCTCGATATTAGCCGAAAATGTCTATAAAATTGTATTTTCCATCCAGATTCTAAAGCATTGCAGTGGCTATAGCTCGCCAATAGAATCCACCCTGCTTATTTAGGTAAGAAGGATTGCTCTCCACTTTAATAGTCGAAACTGTCAATAATATTCATCCTTCCAGCGAGATTCTATAGCAATGCGAAGCATATAGCACGACAATAGAATCTTTCCTCCTTATTTATGCGATAAAGTTAACTCACCACGATATTAGCCGAAATTGTCAATAAAATTGAATTTTCCTGCCAGATTCCACTGCATTGCAATGGCTATAGCGCTCCAGAAGGATCATTCCTCCTTACCTCGGGCAGGAAGTTAGCACACCACGATATTAGTGGGCAATGACAATAAAATTGAATTTTCCAACCAGATTCTGCAGCATTGCAATGGCTATAGCACACCGAACGGATCTTTCCTCGTTACCTATACAAGGAAGTTAGCTCACCACGAAATTAGTCGAAAATGTCAATGAAATTGAATTTTCCAGGAAGATTTTATTGCATTGCAATGCCGATAGCACGCCATTAGAATCTATCCTCCTTATTTTCGCGAGAAAGTTAACTCACGACGATATTAGCCGGAAATGTTAATAAAATTGAATTTTCCTACCACATTCTATACCATTGCAATGGTTATAGCTTGCGAATATAATCGTTCCTCCTTGTTTATGCAAGAAAGTTATCTCACCACGATATTAGCCGAAAATGTTAATAAAATTGAATTTTCCTACCACATTCTATATCATTGCAATGGCTATAGCA
>NW_016908849.1:0-285 GCF_001483705.2 Eufriesea mexicana | reverse complement strand
TGCAATGCCTATAGCTTACCAACAATATCTTTCCTCCTGATTTATGGAAGAAAGTTAGCTCATCACGATATTTGTCAAAAATGTCAGTAAAATTGAATTTTCCAGCGAGATTCCAGAGCATTGCAATGGCTATAGCACGCCAATAGATTCGTTCCACCTTATTTATGCAAGAAAGTTAACTCTCCACGATATAAGTCAAAAATGTCTATAAAATTGAAACTACCAGGCACATTCTATATCATTGCAATGGCTATAGCAAGCCAAAAGGATCTTTCCTCCTTATTT
>NW_016908848.1:0-1289 GCF_001483705.2 Eufriesea mexicana | reverse complement strand
GTTATGAATTTTGAATAGACCTATTCTCTGCAAGTAGAAGGCTGTACTTGCCATTGGATTGAACGCCTTAGGCGATCTATTCCCTAAGCTACATCAGGTTATAGATTTTGATCAGACCTATTCTCTGGCAAGTACATGGCTGTGCTTGCCATGGGATTGAAGGCGTTATTCTTTCTATTCACCATGCTATAGCAGGTTATAGACTTTGAATAGACCTATTCTCTGGCATGTAGGTGGCTGTACTTGCCATTGGATTGACGGCGTTAGGCGACCTATTCACCATGCTAAAACAGATTATTGATTTTGAATAGACCTTTTCTCTGGCAAGTTACCTGCCATTGGATTGAAGGCGTTAGGCGATCTATTCACCAAGCTATAACAGGTTATAGATTTTGAATAGACATATTGTCTGGCTAGTAGATTGCTGTACTTGCCATTGGATTGAAGGCGTTTGGCTATCTATTCACCATGCTGTAACCGATTATTGATTTTGAATAGACCTATTCTCTGGCAAGTAGATGTCTGAACTTGACATTGGATTGATGGCGTTGGGCGACCTATTCAGCAAGCTATAACGGGTTATAGATTTTAAATAGCCCTATTCTCTGGCAAGTAGATGGATATACTTGCCGTTGGATTGAAGGCGTTAGGCGATCTACTCACCAAGCTCTAACATATTATAGGTTTTGAATAGGCTTATTCTCTGGCAAGTAGATGGCTGTACTTGCCATTGTATTGAAGGCGTTCTGCGATCTATTCACCATGCTATACCAGGCTATAGATTTTGGATAGACCTATTCTCAGGCAAGTAGATGGCTGTACTTGCCATTGAATTGATGGCATTAGGCGATCTATTCACCAAGCTACAACAGGTTATAGATTTTGAATAGACCCATTCTCTGGTGAGTAGATGGTTGTACTTGCCATTGGATTGAAGGCGTTAGGCGAACTATTCACCAAGCTATAACAGATTACAGATTTTGAATAGACATATTCTTTGGCAAGTAGATGGCTGTTCTTGCCATTGGATTGAAGGCGTTGGGCGACGTATTCTCCAAGCTATATCAGGTTATAGACTTTGAATAGACGTATTTACTGGCAAGTAGAAGTCTGTACTTGCCATTGGATTCAAGGGGATGGGCGACGTATTCACTAAGCTATAACAGATAATTGATTTTGGATAGACCTATTCTCTGGCAAGAAGGCGGCTGTACTTGCCATTGGAATGAAGGCGATGGGCGATATAATCATCAAGCTATGGCAGCTTATAGGTTTTGAATAGACTTATT
>NW_016908847.1:0-564 GCF_001483705.2 Eufriesea mexicana | reverse complement strand
TGGTTGGAAAATACAAATTTATTGACATTTTCGACTAATATCATGGTGAGCTATTTTTCTATCCTGAATAAGGAGGAAGGATACAATTGGCGTGCAATAGCCGTCGCAGTGCTTTGGAATATGGATGGAAAATTCAATTTTGTTTACATTTTCGACTATTTTCGACTAATATCGTGGTGAGCTATCTTTCTTGCATAAAAAAGGAGGAAAGATACTATTGGCAAGCTGTAGCCATTGCAATGCTTTAGAATCAGGCTGAAACACTCAATTATATTGACATTTCCGGCTAGTTTCGTGGTGAGCTAACTTTTTTGCGTAAATAAGGAGGAAGGATAATATTGGCGAGCTGTAGCCATTGCATTGATATAGAATGTGTTTGGGAAATTCAAATTTATTAACATTCTCGTCTAACACAGTAATGAGCTAACTTTCTTGCATATACAAGGAGCAAAGATACATTTCACTTGCTATAGCCGTCGCAATGCTATAGAATCTGGCTTTAAAGTTCAATTTTATTGACATTTTCGACTAATATTGTGGTGGGCTAACTTGCTTGCATATATA
>NW_016908846.1:0-7002 GCF_001483705.2 Eufriesea mexicana | reverse complement strand
CCGCTGTGCCCTAATATGTTCTGCTTTGCTCTGGGGAGGCCAGAGATTGTGTCCGCGACGGGTGAGGTTGGGTTGGGTTACGTTTGCTTATGTTACGTGCGGCCTGATTAGGACAGGATATCTTTATCCTTTATGATGTACACTACTATTCGGTGGATTTCTGCGCTCTACATCGCTCTAATATGCACTGATTATCTCTCGGGATGCCAGAAATAGTAGTTTCGGCAACTTATGTTGAACTATACTGCGTTCGGTTATGTGAGGTTAGTACAGGGTAGGTTAACATATCTTCCACTTTTGTGATATACAATGCAATGCGGTATACTACTGATATCCACTGTTCTAGTGTATTCTGCTTGGCTCTGGGGAGAACAGAATTAGAGGTCTCGGCACGGTAGGTTTATTTATTCTACGTTTTGTTAGGTTAGGTTACATCTGGTTATGTTATGACGGCTTTGACTTTCGTGCTACACACTGCTACTCGGTGGGCTTCTGCTACCTACATTGCACTACTACACTCTGTACGACTCTGGGCAGGCCAACAGTTGTGGCCGTAACACGAAAGCTTGGGTCAGGTTACGTTTGGTCAAGTTAGATTTGGTTAGGGTAGGGGATGTTAGCACGGACTTTTGGGTCTCACACTGACATTCGGCAAATTTCTGCGCTCTAAACTGCCCCAAATATGCGCTGCTTTCCTCTGAGGAGGCCAGCAGTGGTGGGCTCGCCAAGTTAGGCTGGGTTACGCTTCGTTTGGTTAGGTAAGGCTGGATTAGGTTAGGTTAGGATAGCTATGACTCTTGCGCTACACACTGCAATCCTCTGCACTACTTTGATCTACTGCGCTCTATGATATTCTGCTTGCCTGCGGGGAAGCCAGCTATAGTGGTCGCGACACGTTGTGTTTAGCTATTCATCGTTTGGTTTGGGTTGGTTAGGTTTGGCTTGGCTAGGATTGCTTTGACTCTTGTGCAGGACACTGCTATTCGTTGCGCTTCTGCGCTCTGCTGCGATCTAATATTCTCTGCTTGGCTATGGGGAGGCCAGCAGAAGTGGTCTCGAAACGTTCGTCTGTGTTATGTTGTGTTTGCTTATGTAACTCTTGGCCTTGTTGGGATAGAATTGCTTTGACTTTTGTGCTATACACCGGTGCAGAGTGGATTTCTGCGCTCTACTGTACTCTCCTATATTCTGCTTGGCTCAGGCGAGACCAGCATCTGTGTTCCTGACACGTTAGGTTGAGCATGGTTGCGCTTGGTTAAGTTACGTTTGGATTATTTTCTGTAGGATGGCATTGTGTTCTGCGTTTTACACTGCTATTCGTTCGATTCCTGCGCTCTGCATTGCAGCACTAGCATCAGCTTGCCACTGTGGGGGGAGGGGGGGGCAGCAATAGCGGTCGTGGCACGTTTGGCTTAGTTAGGCTACATTTGGTTCGGTTAGGATGGTTTCGAATTTTGTGCTATGCACTGCTGTTCGTAGGATATCTGCGCTCTACATTGCTCTACTATACTCTGCTCGACTCTTGGAAGGACAGAAGTAATGGCCCCGGCAGGCTATGATGAGCAAGGCTACGTTTGGTTAGATTATGTTAGTTTGCGTTAGGTTTGGAAGCCCCCTATTTGCGTGCTGCACACTGCCATTGTATGGATTTCTGCTATCGACTCTCCTTTGATATGCTCTTCATGGCGACGAGGAGGACAGCAATTGTGTACCAGGCACGTTAGGTTTAGTTAGGTTTCGTTTGGATATTCTACGTTTGATTAAGTTAGGTCAGGATATCTTTGACTTTGGTGCAATAAATACCAATGCGGTGGATTTCTGCGCCTTACACTGCTCTAATATCCTCTGCTTTGCTCTGAGGAGGGCAGCAATAGAGGTCTCGGCTCGTTAGGATGAGCTATATTACGTTTGGTTGGGTTACGTTTGTACAGGTTTGGTTAGTATGGCTTTGACTTTTGAGTTATACACTGCTATTCGGTGGATTGCTGCACACTACTGTGCTTTAGTATATTCTGCTTTTCTATGGGGAGGACAGAAGTGTTGGTGTCTGCACGTTAGTCTGAGTTTTGTTGCGTATGTTTAGGTTAGGGTGCGTTCAGCTAGGTTAGAGTAGCCTGGGGTTTTGCGCTACACCCTGCTATTATTTTTGGGACCGTTATTGTTGGCCTCCGCAGGGACTAGGGGAAGGTACTAGAGCATAGTTGGTTGCGGAAACCCACCGCAATGCAGTGGAAAGCACAAACGTCTGGGACGTCATAGCATAACATGGCATAACCTAAACTAACCAAGCGTAGGAAAGCTCAAGAAAACGAGGCGCGACCACTGCTACTGGCCTCCCTATATCCAAGCAGAATGTAGCAGAGCGGAGCAGCTCACAGAAATTCACCGAATAAGAGTGTATAGCACGTAGGTCAAAGTTATTCTTACAACACATATCCAAACGTAACGTAACGAAGTTTATCCTAACCAAATCTAAGGTGTCGCGACCGCTATTGCTCGCCTCGCCAGAGCCGAGCCGAGTGTAGTAGAGCAATGTAAAGTGCACTAATTAGCCGAGTTGCAGTGTAAAGCACACAAGACTAAGAAATACTAACCGAGCCTTCCCAACATACCCTAACGAAACGTAACATAACTTAACCTAACGTGCCGAGACGACTATTACTGGCCACCCCAGAGCCAAGCAGAAAATATTAGGGGTCAGTAGGGCGCAGAAATCGGTGGATAGAAGTGTGGAACACAAAAGTCTAAACTATACCATCATAACCACACCACACGTAACATAACCGGACATAGCATATCTCAACCTAACGTGCCGAGATCACCATTTCTGGCATGCGCAGGGCCATAAAGAACATACCAGAGCACAGCAGAGCGCAAATATCCAACGCGTTGCAGTGTATAGCACAGAAGTCAAACACCCGTATCTAACTTGCCCTAACCTAACCGAACCAAACGTAGTGTAACCCAACACAACGTGACGACACCAACATTGCTGACACCCCAGAGGCCAGCAGAAAACAATGGAAAGCGGTGGACTGCAGCAATCGGAGGACAGCGGCTTATCGCACAAATGTCTATACTACCCCATCCTAACCTCAAGAAACTTAACATAGCCAAGCGTGGCATAGCTCAACCTAACGTGCCGAGATTTCTGTTGTATTCCACCACAGAGGCACGCAGAAAATACTAGAGGACAGCAGAGCGCAGAAAACCACCGCAATGCATTGAATGGCATAGAAGTCAAACATATCGTAACATAACCTGACCACACCTAGGCTATCCAAACGTAGAGTAGCTAAATACAACGTGAAGAGGCCAATAATGCTGCCCTCTACATAGCCCAGCAAAGCATATTGGAGAAGATTAGATCGCGGAGATCAACCAAACAGCGGGGAATGGCACAAAAGTCATGGTAGCCTATCCAAAGCTAGCCAAACGTAACACATCCGAACGTAACATAACAGAACCTAACTGATCGGTACCACAATTTCTGGCCTCCATAGAGACAAGCAGAATGTACCAGAGCGCGGTACAGCGTAGGAATCCACTGCATTGCGCTGAAGAGCGCAAAAGCCGCGAGCTCCCTAGCGTAACCTGGCGTAACCTAACCTCAAAAAACGCAGCGTAACTCAAAAAACGTGCGGCAACCACTGCTCCTGGCCTCCACATAGCCAAGGAGAATGTAGTAGAGGAAAGTAGGACACAGAAATCCACCGAATCACAGTGTACAGCACGAAAGTCAAAGCAATCCTGACCAAACTTGACCTAAGCCAACCTAACCAAGCCAGACGCAGCATAGCTCAGTGTAACGTCCTGCGACCAATGCTGCTGCCTCTGTAGAGCAGAGTAGAGAACAGAAATCCGCCGTATAACACTGTGTAACGAGAAAGTCAACGCTACCCTTGCCAAACGTATCCCAACCTATCCGAACCAAACGTAATATAACTTAACGTAATGTTCCACGACCGCTACTGCCGTCCTCCCCTGAGTCGAGCATGGTATAGTAGAGCAATGTAGAGCGGAGCAATCCACATAATACCAGTGTATAGCATAAAAGTCGGAGATATCCTATGCTAAACCGACCTAGCCTAACCATACCGAGCATAGCGTATCTCAACGTAACGGGCCGTGGCCACTGCTGCTGGTATCCCCGCAGCCAAACAGAATGTAGTAGAGCACTGTGGATCGCTGTAATCCATCGAAAAGCGGTGCACAGCACGAAAGTCAAAGCAATCCGGAACAAACATATCCTATACTTACCTAACCAAACAGAAAGTAACCCAACGTAACGTGCCGGGACCACCATTTCTGCTCTCCCGAGAGATTAACAGAAAATATTCGAGCACAGTGCAGCGAAAAAATCTGCCGCATTTCGGTGTAGAGCACAAAAGTCAAATGTATCATGTCCCAACGCAACCAATCGTGACGAAACCAAATGAAACCTAACTCACATAGCGCACCGCGAACAATAATTCTGGCCACCCTAAATCCAAGTAGAATATACTAGTGCACAGAATAGTGCAGGCATCCACCGAATCTCAGTGCGTAGCTCAAAATTGAAAAATACCATAGCCTAACCTGTCCTACCATAACCTAGGGAGGCGTGGCATAGCTCAACGTAACGTACCGCGGTCACTGCTCTAGGCCTCTCCAGAGCCAAGCAGAGTGTAGTAGAGCACAGTACATCTCTGAAATCCACCGACTAACAGTATATAGTAAGGAAGCCAAAGCTATCGTAACCAAATTTGCTATGACATAGCCTAACAGAACGTAACCTGAATAAAACTAACGTGCCGCGAGCGCTATTACTCGCCACCCCAGAGTCGAGCAGAGTATAGTAGAGCACAGTAGATCACAGAAATCCGACTGAAAACAGTGTACAGCACAAAAGTCAAAGCTACCCACTCCAAACCTAGCCAATCGCAACATACCGAAACGTAACCTATCTCAACCTCTCCTGTCACGACCACTATTTCTCGCCACCCCAGTGCCGAACAGAGTATGGTAGAGCAACGTCTGGCACAGGGACACACCGAATTGCCGCGTACAGCACAAAAGACTAAGTTACCATATCCTAACCTAACTAAATGTAAGATAAACATACCTAACCTAATATAACCTAACGTGCATGGGCCACAATTGCTGTCCTCCACATCGCCAAGCGGATCATATTAGTGGAAGGTAGAGGGTAGGAATTCGCCGAGCGGCAGCGTATAGCAGGAAAGTCAAAGCTATCCTAACATATCCCAAACTAACCTAACCAATCTCAACGTGCTGAGACCACAATATCTGGCAAGCTCATACACAAACAGAGCATACTACAGCACGGTAGAGTGTAGAAGTAGTGTATAGCAGAAAAATCAAATCTTGCCTGAAATTACCTGACCAAGCAGTAACGTTGCCAAACGTAACAAGACTCATACTGACGAGCCGAGTCCAATATTGCTGGCCCCCACAGAGCCAAGCAGTGTATACTAGATCACAGTAGAGCGCAGAATTCCAACGGGTAGCAGTGTACATCACAAATGTCAAAGCTGTCCTAGCCAAACCTATCCAGACATAGCCTAACCAAACGTAACCTAACGCAACCTGTCGTGCTACGACCACTATCGCTGGAGTCACCAGAGCGAAGCAGAACCCATTACACGACAGTACAGCGCAGAAGTCTATGGAATAGCAGTTTATAGCAGAAGAGTCAAAGCTATCCAGAAGTAACCAAGCAAACATGACGTAACCGAACGTATCCTAGGTCACTATAACGTGCCGAGACGACTATTGCTGTCATTCACAGAGCCAAGCAGAACATACTGCAGCACAGTGGAAACCAGAACTCCACTGAATGGCGGTGTATAGCACAATAGTCAAGGATGTCGCATCCTGACCAAACCAAACTTAACATATCCAAACGGAGACTAACCCTACCTAGCATGACGAGCAAAAGTCGAAGCTATCCTCTCCTATCCTAACCAATCGTAATATTCCTAAACGTAACGTAACTCAACCTAACTTGCAGCGACAACTATTGCTGGCGTCCGTAGTGTAGTTAGTGTAGAGCAGAGTATAGTATGGTAAAGTATAGCGAACAAGTCCACCGAATAGCAGTAAATAGCACAAAAGCCATTGCTATCCTCTCCTAAACTAGGAGAACGTATGATATCCAAACGTAGCATAAACCAAACTAACGTGCTGGGACCACCATTACTGGCCTCCGCAGAGTAGAGCAGAGTATAGCGGTGCAATGTAGAGGCTAGTAATCCACCCTAAAGCAGTGTAAAGCACAAGAGTCGAAAGTACCACAGCCTTAGCTGACCTAGCCTAATCTTACCAAACGTAACCTAACTCAAACTAGCGTGCCGAGGCAACTATTGCTGGCCTCCGCAGAGCCGAGCAGAATATGCTAGAGCACAAGAGAGCGTAGAAACCGATCGCATTGCAGCGCAGAGCACAGTAGTCGAAGGTACCCTGACCAAACCTGACCTAACATAATCTAGCCAAACGTAACATTACTCAACCTAACTTGCTGCGACAGCTGCTGATGGCGTCCGCAGAGAGCACCGGACTATGGTATATCTCAGTAGATCACAGAAGTCAATAGAATATCAGCGTTAAGCACAAAGGTCAAAGCTATACCAACCTAACCCAACACAAGATAACCAAACGATACGCAATCTAGCTCAACCTAACGTGTCGCGACCGGTACAGCTGGCCTCCACAGAGTCAAGCAGAACATCCTAGAGGAAAGTAGAGAGGAGAAATCCATAGTTGAGCAGTGTGTAGCAGAAAAGTTGAAGACATCCAATCCTAACCAAAGCTAACTTAATGTGGCCAAACGTATCCTATCCCAAACTAACGCGCCGAGATCACACTTACTGGCTTCCACAGAGCCAAGCAGATCATACCAGCGCACAATAGAGCGCAGAAGTCCGACGCATTGCAGTATGCAGAACAGGAGAGAGAGGTATCCTAAGCCAACCCAAACAAACCTAACCTAACCAAACGTAA
>NW_016908845.1:0-1004 GCF_001483705.2 Eufriesea mexicana | reverse complement strand
TTTCCTCCTTGTTTATGCAAGAAAGTTAGCTCACCACGATATTAGTCAAAAATGTCAATGAAACTGAATTTTCCATCCAGATTCCACAGCATTGCAACGGCAATTGCACGCCAATAGAATCTTTCCTTACTATTTATGCAAGAAAGTTAACTCACCACGATATTAGTCGGTAATGTCAATATAATTGAATTTTCCTGCCAGATTCTATAGCACTGCAATTGTTATAGCACGCCAACAGAATCTTTCCTCCATGTTTATGCAAGAAAGTTAGCTCACCACGATATTAGTCAAAAATGTCAATGAAACTGAATTTTCCATCCAGATTCCACAGCATTGCAACGGCAATTGCACGCCAATAGAATCTTTCCTTACTATTTATGCAAGAAAGTTAACTCACCACGATATTAGTCGGTAATGTCAATATAATTGAATTTTCCTGCCAGATTCTATAGCACTGCAATTGTTATAGCACGCCAACAGAATCTTTCCTCCATGTTTATGCAAGAAAGTTAGCTCACCACATTAGTCGAAAATGTCAATAAAATTGATCCTTCCAATCAGATTCTCCTGCATTGCAATAGCTATAGCACTCCAGAAGCATCTTGCTTCCTTACTTAGGGAAGGAAGTTAGCTCACCACGATATTAGCAGAAAATGACAATAAAATTGAATTTTCCAGCAAGATTCTATAGCATTGCATAGATTCTATAGCATTGCAATGCCTATTGCATGCCAACAGAATCTATCCTCCTGATTAATGGAAGAAAGTTAGCTCACCACCATATTAGTCGTAAATGTCAATAAAATTGATTTTTCCAGCCAGATTCGTCGGTATTGCAATGCCAATAGCACGCCAATAGAATCTTTCCGCCTTATTTACGCAAGAAAGGTAGCGCACAACGATATTAGTTGAAAATGACAATAAAATTGTACTTTCCATGAAGATTATGTAGCATTGCAATGGCAATAGCATGCCAATAGAATCTTCCCTCCTCACTTATTCAA
>NW_016908844.1:2534-2746 GCF_001483705.2 Eufriesea mexicana | reverse complement strand
GAACAAATATCCAATTGGCGTGCTATAGCCATTGCAATGCTATAGAATCTGGCTGGAAAAGACAATTTTATTGATTTATTCGCATAACATCGTGGTCACCTAACTTTCTTGTATAAATATGGACGAAATATTCTATTGGCGTGTTATAGCCATAGCAAAGGTTTCGAATCTGGCAGGAAAATTCAATTGTATTGACGTTTTCGACTAATATC
>NW_016908844.1:0-2395 GCF_001483705.2 Eufriesea mexicana | reverse complement strand
AAGGAGGAAAGATTCTACTGGCGTGATATAGTCATTGCAATCCTATAGAACCTTTCTGGAAAATTCAATTTCATTGACGTTTTCGACTAGTTTCGTGGTGAGCTAACTTTCTTGCCTATATAAGGTGGAAAGATTCTACTGACGTGCTATAGCCATGCAAATGCTATAGAATATGGCTGAAAAATTCAATTTTATTGAAATTATCGACTACTATCGTGGTGACCTAACTTTCTTGCATATACAAGGAGGAAATATTCTACGGGCGTAATAGACTCATTGCCATCCGGTAGAATCCGTCTGGAAAATTCAATTTTAATGTCGTTTTCGTCTTATATCGGGGTGACATAACTTTCTTGCATAAATAAAGTAGAAATATCCTACTGGCGTGCTACAGCCATTGCAATGCTACAGAATCTGGCTGGAAAATTTAATTTTATTGACATTATCGACTACTATCGTGGTGACCTAACTTTCTTGCATATATAGGGAACGAGCATTCTACTGGCGTACTATAGTCATTGCAATCCTATAGAATCTGGCTGGTAAATTCAATTTTATTAGCATTTTCGGCTAATATCGTGGTGACTTAACTTTCTTGCATAAATAAGGTGGAAAGATTCTACTGGCGTGATATAGTCATTGCAATCCTATAGAATCCGGCTGAAAATTCAATTTTATTGACATTTTCGGCTAATTTCGTGGTGAGCTATCTTTCTGGCACAAATAAGGAAGAAATATCCTATTGGCGTGCTATAGCCATTGCAATGCTATAGAATATAGCTGGGAAATTGAATTTTATTGACATTTTCGACTAATTTCGTGGTGAGCTATCTTTCTTGGTTAAATAAAGAAGAAATATGCTATTGGCGTGTTTTAGTCATTGCCATGCTGTAGAATCTGGCTTGAAAATACAATAATGTTGATTTATTCGTATAACATCGTGGTCACCGAACTTTCTTGTATAAATATGGACGAAATATTCTACTGGCGCGCTATAGCCATTGCAATGCTATAGAATCGGCTGGAAAACTCGGTTTTATGGACATTTCGACTAATATCGTGGTGAGCTACCTTTCCTGCATAAATAATGAGGAAAGATTCTATTGGCGTGCTGTAGCCATTGCAATGCTATAGCATGTGGCTAGAAAATTCAATTTTATTGACATATTCGACTAATATCGTGGTGACCTAACTTTCTGCCTCATATAAGGAGGAAAGATTCTACTGGCGTCCTATAGCCATGGTATTACTATAGAATCTGGCTGGAAAACTCAATTTTATTGACATTATCGACTACTATCATGGTGACATATTTTTCTTGCATATGTAAGGAGGAAAGATTCTACTGGCGTGCTATAGCCATTGCAGTGCTATAGAATCTGGCTGGAAAACTCGGTTTTATGGACATTTCGACTAATATCGTGGTGAGCTACCTTTCCTGCGTAAATAATGAGGAAAGATTATATTGGCGTGCTGCAGCCATTGCAATGCTATAGAATCTGCATGGAAAACTCGGTTTTATGGACATTTCGAATAATATCGTGGTGAGCAACCTTTACTGCATAAATAATGAGGAAAGATTCTATTGGCGTGCTGTAGCCATTGCAATGCTATAGCATGTGGCTAGAAAATTAAATTTTATTGACATATTCGACTAATATCGTGGTGACCTAACTTTCTGCCTCATATAAGGAGGAAAGATTCTACTGGCGTCCTATAGCCATGGTATTACTATAGAATCTGGCTGGAAAACTTAATTTTATTGAAATTATCGACTACTATTGTGGTGACCAAACTTTCTTGCATATACAAGGAGGAAAGATTCTACTGGCGTACTACAGTCATTGCAATCCTGTCGATTCTGGCTGGAAAATTGTTGGAAAATTGAATTTTATTGACATTTTCGGCTAATATCGTGGTGACATTACTGTCTTGCCTATATAAAGAGGAAGGTTTCTACTGGCGTGCTATAGTCATTGCGATGCTACAGAATCTGGCTGGAAAATTGAATTTTATTGATTTATTCGAGTAACAACGAGGTCACATAACTTTCTTGTATAAATATGGACGAAATATTCTAATGGCGTGCTATAGCCATGGCAATGATATAGACTCTGGCTGGAAAATTCAATTTTATTGATATTATCTTCTACTATCGTGGTGACCTAACTTTCATGCATATACAAGGAGGAAAGATTCTACTGGCGTACCAGAATCATTGCAATGCTATAGAATCTGGCAGGAAAATTCATATTTATTGACATTTTCGGCTAATATCCTGGTGAACTAACTTTCTTGCTTAAATAAGAATGAAACATAACTTTGGCGTGCAACAGCCATGACAATGATATAGAATCTGGCAGGAAAATTCAATTGTATTGACATTATCGACTAC
>NW_016908843.1:1425-4941 GCF_001483705.2 Eufriesea mexicana | reverse complement strand
GTGTTGGGTTACGTTAGGTTAGGTTAGATTAGGTGAAGTCAGGTTTGGTTAGGTTAGGTAAGGCTAGGTTAGGTCACGTTTGGTTACGTTAGATTATGTTACGTTTGGATAGGTTGGATAAAGTTAGGTTAGGTTATGCTAGGTTAGGTTGTTAGCTTGGGTTAGGTTAGGTTAGGCTTGGTTAGGTTAGGTCGGGTTAGGTTAGGGTTTGTGAGGTTAGGTCGGGTTAGGTTAGGGTTTGTGAGGTTAGGTCGGGTTAGGTTAGGGTTTGTGAGGTTAGGTCGGGTTAGGTTAGGGTTTGTGAGGTTAGGTCGGGTTAGGTTAGGGTTTGTGAGGTTAGGTCGGGTTAGGTTAGGGTTTGTGAGGTTAGGTCGGGTTAGGTTAGGGTTTGTGAGGTTAGGTCGGGTTAGGTTAGGGTTTGTGAGGTTAGGTCGGGTTAGGTTAGGGTTTGTGAGGTTAGGTCGGGTTAGGTTAGGGTTTGTGAGGTTAGGTCGGGTTAGGTTAGGGTTTGTGAGGTTAGGTCGGGTTAGGTTAGGGTTTGTGAGGTTAGGTCGGGTTAGGTTAGGGTTTGTGAGGTTAGGTCGGGTTAGGTTAGGGTTTGTGAGGTTAGGTCGGGTTAGGTTAGGGTTTGTGAGGTTAGGTCGGGTTAGGTTAGGGTTTGTGAGGTTAGGTCGGGTTAGGTTAGGGTTTGTGAGGTTAGGTCGGGTTAGGTTAGGGTTTGTGAGGTTAGGTCGGGTTAGGTTAGGGTTTGTGAGGTTAGGTCGGGTTAGGTTAGGGTTTGTGAGGTTAGGTCGGGTTAGGTTAGGGTTTGTGAGGTTAGGTCGGGTTAGGTTAGGGTTTGTGAGGTTAGGTCGGGTTAGGTTAGGGTTTGTGAGGTTAGGTCGGGTTAGGTTAGGGTTTGTGAGGTTAGGTCGGGTTAGGTTAGGGTTTGTGAGGTTAGGTCGGGTTAGGTTAGGGTTTGTGAGGTTAGGTCGGGTTAGGTTAGGGTTTGTGAGGTTAGGTCGGGTTAGGTTAGGGTTTGTGAGGTTAGGTCGGGTTAGGTTAGGGTTTGTGAGGTTAGGTCGGGTTAGGTTAGGGTTTGTGAGGTTAGGTCGGGTTAGGTTAGGGTTTGTGAGGTTAGGTCGGGTTAGGTTAGGGTTTGTGAGGTTAGGTCGGGTTAGGTTAGGGTTTGTGAGGTTAGGTCGGGTTAGGTTAGGGTTTGTGAGGTTAGGTCGGGTTAGGTTAGGGTTTGTGAGGTTAGGTCGGGTTAGGTTAGGGTTTGTGAGGTTAGGTCGGGTTAGGTTAGGGTTTGTGAGGTTAGGTCGGGTTAGGTTAGGGTTTGTGAGGTTAGGTCGGGTTAGGTTAGGGTTTGTGAGGTTAGGTCGGGTTAGGTTAGGGTTTGTGAGGTTAGGTCGGGTTAGGTTAGGGTTTGTGAGGTTAGGTCGGGTTAGGTTAGGGTTTGTGAGGTTAGGTCGGGTTAGGTTAGGGTTTGTGAGGTTAGGTCGGGTTAGGTTAGGGTTTGTGAGGTTAGGTCGGGTTAGGTTAGGGTTTGTGAGGTTAGGTCGGGTTAGGTTAGGGTTTGTGAGGTTAGGTCGGGTTAGGTTAGGGTTTGTGAGGTTAGGTCGGGTTAGGTTAGGGTTTGTGAGGTTAGGTCGGGTTAGGTTAGGGTTTGTGAGGTTAGGTCGGGTTAGGTTAGGGTTTGTGAGGTTAGGTCGGGTTAGGTTAGGGTTTGTGAGGTTAGGTCGGGTTAGGTTAGGGTTTGTGAGGTTAGGTCGGGTTAGGTTAGGGTTTGTGAGGTTAGGTCGGGTTAGGTTAGGGTTTGTGAGGTTAGGTCGGGTTAGGTTAGGGTTTGTGAGGTTAGGTCGGGTTAGGTTAGGGTTTGTGAGGTTAGGTCGGGTTAGGTTAGGGTTTGTGAGGTTAGGTCGGGTTAGGTTAGGGTTTGTGAGGTTAGGTCGGGTTAGGTTAGGGTTTGTGAGGTTAGGTCGGGTTAGGTTAGGGTTTGTGAGGTTAGGTCGGGTTAGGTTAGGGTTTGTGAGGTTAGGTCGGGTTAGGTTAGGGTTTGTGAGGTTAGGTCGGGTTAGGTTAGGGTTTGTGAGGTTAGGTCGGGTTAGGTTAGGGTTTGTGAGGTTAGGTCGGGTTAGGTTAGGGTTTGTGAGGTTAGGTCGGGTTAGGTTAGGGTTTGTGAGGTTAGGTCGGGTTAGGTTAGGGTTTGTGAGGTTAGGTCGGGTTAGGTTAGGGTTTGTGAGGTTAGGTCGGGTTAGGTTAGGGTTTGTGAGGTTAGGTCGGGTTAGGTTAGGGTTTGTGAGGTTAGGTCGGGTTAGGTTAGGGTTTGTGAGGTTAGGTCGGGTTAGGTTAGGGTTTGTGAGGTTAGGTCGGGTTAGGTTAGGGTTTGTGAGGTTAGGTCGGGTTAGGTTAGGGTTTGTGAGGTTAGGTCGGGTTAGGTTAGGGTTTGTGAGGTTAGGTCGGGTTAGGTTAGGGTTTGTGAGGTTAGGTCGGGTTAGGTTAGGGTTTGTGAGGTTAGGTCGGGTTAGGTTAGGGTTTGTGAGGTTAGGTCGGGTTAGGTTAGGGTTTGTGAGGTTAGGTCGGGTTAGGTTAGGGTTTGTGAGGTTAGGTCGGGTTAGGTTAGGGTTTGTGAGGTTAGGTCGGGTTAGGTTAGGGTTTGTGAGGTTAGGTCGGGTTAGGTTAGGGTTTGTGAGGTTAGGTCGGGTTAGGTTAGGGTTTGTGAGGTTAGGTCGGGTTAGGTTAGGGTTTGTGAGGTTAGGTCGGGTTAGGTTAGGGTTTGTGAGGTTAGGTCGGGTTAGGTTAGGGTTTGTGAGGTTAGGTCGGGTTAGGTTAGGGTTTGTGAGGTTAGGTCGGGTTAGGTTAGGGTTTGTGAGGTTAGGTCGGGTTAGGTTAGGGTTTGTGAGGTTAGGTCGGGTTAGGTTAGGGTTTGTGAGGTTAGGTCGGGTTAGGTTAGGGTTTGTGAGGTTAGGTCGGGTTAGGTTAGGGTTTGTGAGGTTAGGTCGGGTTAGGTTAGGGTTTGTGAGGTTAGGTCGGGTTAGGTTAGGGTTTGTGAGGTTAGGTCGGGTTAGGTTAGGGTTTGTGAGGTTAGGTCGGGTTAGGTTAGGGTTTGTGAGGTTAGGTCGGGTTAGGTTAGGGTTTGTGAGGTTAGGTCGGGTTAGGTTAGGGTTTGTGAGGTTAGGTCGGGTTAGGTTAGGGTTTGTGAGGTTAGGTCGGGTTAGGTTAGGGTTTGTGAGGTTAGGTCGGGTTAGGTTAGGGTTTGTGAGGTTAGGTCGGGTTAGGTTAGGGTTTGTGAGGTTAGGTCGGGTTAGGTTAGGGTTTGTGAGGTTAGGTCGGGTTAGGTTAGGGTTTGTGAGGTTAGGTCGGGTTAGGTTAGGTCGGGTTAGGTTAGGTCGGCATAGTTTAGGTTAGGCCGGGTTAGGTTATGCTGGGTTGCGTTGGGATTGGTTGGGTTGGGTTCGGTTGGGTCGGGTTGGGTTACGTTAGGCTAGGCTAGGTTATGTTAGGTTAGGTTACGTTAATTTAGGTTAGGTTAGG
>NW_016908843.1:0-1249 GCF_001483705.2 Eufriesea mexicana | reverse complement strand
GGTTAGGTTAGGTTTGGTTAGGTTAAGTTCGGTTAGGTTAGGTTAGGTTAGGTTGGGTTAGGTTACGTTACGCCCCAGTTAGGCAGGTCAGTTTTGCATGGCTTAGGTTGGGTTAGGTTGGTGTAGGCTAGGGTAGGATAGGTTAGGTTAGGTTAGATTAGGTTATGTTAGGTCACGATTGGTTACGTTAGATTATGTTACGTTTGGATAGGTTGGGTAAAGTTAGGTTAGGTTAGGCTAGGTTAGGCTGTGTTAGCTTAGGTTAGGTAAGGTTACGTTAGGATAGGTTCGCGTAGGTAAAGTTTGGTTAGGTAGGTTACATTAGGTTTTGTGAGATTAGATTAGGTTAGCTTACGTTGGGTTTGGTTAGGTTAGGTTAAGTGAGGTCATGTTACGCCCCGTTAGGCCATGTCAAGCTTGGTTAGGTTAGGTTAGGTTCGGTATGGTCAGGACACGTCAGCTTGCGTTAGGTTAGGTTAGGTTAGGTTAGGTTAGTATAGGTTAGGCTATGTTTGGTGAGGTAAAGTCCGATTAGGTTAGGTTAAGTTAGATTTGGTTACGTTAGGATAGGCTCGGATAGGTTCGGATTTGTAATGTGCGGTTAGGCAGGTTACATTAGGTATTGTGAGATTAGGTTAGGTTAGGTTAGATTATGTTATGTCGGGTTAGAATAAAATGGGTTAGGTTAGGTCGGGTTACGTTCGGTCGGCTTAGGTTAGGTTAGATAAGGTTACGTTATGTTAGGTTCGGGTAGGTTACAGTATGTTAGGTTAGCTCGGGTTAGGTTGGGTTAGGTTAGGTTAGGTTAAGTTAGGTTGGGGTGGGTTGGTTTGGGTTGGATTGTGTTGGGTTAGGTTAGGTTAGGTTATATTAGGTGAGCTTAGGTTAGGTGAGGTTAGGTTAGGTTAGGTCACGATTGGTTACGTTAGATTATGTTACGTTTTTATAGGTTGGGTAAAGTGACGTAAGGTTAGGCTAGGTTAGGTTGTGTTAGCTTAGGTTAGGTTGGGTTACGTTTGGATAGGATCGCGTAGGCAAGGTTTGGTTAGGTAGGATACGTTAGGTTTTGTGAGATTAGGTTGGGTAAGGTTAGGTTGCGTTGGGTTAGGTTAGGTTAGATAGGATAGGATCGCGTAGGCAAGGTTTGGTTAGGTAGGATACGTTAGGTTTTGTGAGATTAGGTTTTGTAAGGTTAGGTTGCGTTGGGTTAGGTTAGGTTAAGTGAGGTCATGTTACGCCCCGTTAGGCC
>NW_016908842.1:0-643 GCF_001483705.2 Eufriesea mexicana | reverse complement strand
TGTAAATACACAATTATAAATAAAGTTCCTTAATAAAAAAATTTATTCTTTACGCTTCCTTATGCTAGTATACATTTATTACAAAATAATATTATGTAAGAAAAATACTTTTCTATAACAATCTTGTTTACTACAGGAAATACAAAACCTATCGCTCATGTAAGTATTAATTATTAAATTAAATATCCTATAAGAATGTTGCTTATAATTTCAACTTTGCTGTGCAGCTATAAATGTTCATGAATTAATTACAAAAACTTGGAAATTTATTGATTTTCTACTGTCGAATTGATTTCTAGTATTCAGTTCGAATACAAATTTTACCGCCTGCGATCAGTGCCATCTATGATTTTGGAATAGTTTCTCAAATAGTTTACTAACTCTGATTACGTGCACCTAATTTGGTTACGTGCACCTAATATATTTTAATTTATTTTAATAAATAAAATCATAAAGCTTTCTACATTCTTTAATAAATTCAGCCGAAACAGTGGTTTTAATTAGACAATCAGCATTCATTTCTTTACCTGGCAGACGACAAATATGCAAAGGTACGCCTTTACAAACGCAATTATGAAATTTTGTTAATTTTTCTCCAAGTGAACAGGAGAGTGCATGGGAAATGAGAAAAAATTACAAACAA
>NW_016908841.1:43089-67623 GCF_001483705.2 Eufriesea mexicana | reverse complement strand
ACTTTTCTGCTGTGCACTGCTATTCGGTCGAATTTTGCGCCCCACTGCGACCTAGTTTTCTCTGCTTTGCTCTGAGAATTCCCGGAATAGTGGCCGCGACGCCTTAGGATGGTACGGGTCTAATATTTTCTGCTTGTCTCCGTGGACGCCTGGAATAATGCTCTCGGTATGTTAGGTTGGGTTATGTTACGATTTCTTATGTCATGTTCGGTAAAGTTTGGCTGAGGCAGCTTTGAATTTTGTGCTGTACACTACCATTCGGACGATTTCAGCGTTCTACATTGCTCTGCTATACTCTGCTTAGCTCTCGTGAGGCCAGCAGTAGCGTTCGTGGCACGTATGTTTGGATAAAGTTACGTCTGCTTATGTTGCGTTTGGTAAGGATAGGCAATGATTGCTTTGCCTTCTGTGCTATACACTGGTATTGGGTCGATTTCCGCGCTCTACTTATCTCTGGTATTTTCTGCTTGTCTCTGGGGAGGCCAGCAAGTGTGGTCTCGGCACGCTATGCTTCGTCGGGTTGCGGTCGGCTTGGCTAGGTTATGATATGTTTGGTTACGATAGCCTTGCCTTTTGTGCTGTACACTCCTACTCCGCCGATGCCTGTGCACTGCGTTGCTCTACTATCGCCAGCTTGAATCTGTGCAGGCCAGCAATAGCGGTCGTGGCACGTCTGGTCGAGATAGGTCACGTTTGGCTTGGTTAGGTTTGGCAAAGGTTGGTTAGGATGGCTCTGACTTTTGTGCTATACGCTGTTATTTGGTCTATATCTGCGATCTACATTGCCGTACTTACATCTGCTTGTCTCTGGAGAGGCCAGCAATAGTGGTCGTGGCACGACACGTATATTTAGGCTACGTTCGGTTAGGTTATTAACCTAACCGAACGTAACCAAGCTCACCCTATCTGGTTGGGTCACGTTGCGTTTGGTTGTGTCGCGCTTGGTTATGTGAGGCCATGGCAGCTTTGACTTTTCTGTTGTGCACTGCTATTCGGTCGAATTTTGCGTCCTACGGCGACCTAGTTGTCCCTGCTTTGCTCTGAGAATTCCCGGAACATTGGCCGCGACACCTTAGGATGGTACAGGTCTAATATTTTCTGCTTGTCTCCGTGGACGCCAGGAATAATGCTCTCGGTACGTTAGGTTGGGTTATGTTACGCTTTCTTATGTCATGTTCGGTAAAGTTTAGCTGAGGCAGCATTGACTTTTGTACTGTACACTACCATTCGGACGATTTCAGCGTTCTACGTTGCTCTGCTATACTCTGCTTAGCTCTCGTGAGGCCAGCAGTAGCGGTCGTGGCACGTATGTTTGGATAAAGTTACGTCTGCTTATGTTGCGTTTGGTAAGGCGAGGATATGATTGCTTTGCCTTCTGTGCTATACACTGGTATTGGGTCGATTTCCGCGCTCTACTTACCTCTGGTATTTTCTGCTTGGCTCTGGGGAGGCCAGCAAGTGTGGTCTCGGCACGCTAGTCTTTGTCGGGTTGCGGTCGGCTTGGCTAGGTTATGATATGTTTGGTTACGATAGCCTTGCCTTTTCTGCTGTACACTCCTACTCCGCCGATGTCCGTGAGCTGCGTTGCTCTGCTATCGCCTGCTTGAATCTGTGCAGGCCAGCAATAGCGGCCGTGGCACGTCTGGTCGAGATAGGTCACGTTTGGCTTGGTTAGGTTTGGCAAAGTTTGGTTAGGATGGCTCTGACTTTTGTGCTATATACTGTTATTTGGTCTATATCTGCGATCTACATTGCCGTACTTACATCTGCTTGTCTATGGAGATGCCAGCAATAGTGCTCGCGGCCCGACAGGTATATTTAGGCTACGTTCGGTTAGGTTATGTTTGTTTGTGTTAGGTATGAATAGCTTTGACTTTTGTGGTAGACACTGCTATACGTTGATCATCTGCGCCGTACTGTGCTCCAGTGTATTCAGCTTGGCTACCGGGATGCCAGCAGTATTGGTCTCGTCCCGTTACGTCGAGTTAGGTTATGTTTGGTTCCGTTACGTTCGTTTGGGTTAGGTTCGGATAGATTTGACTATCGCGATGTATGCTGCTATTCGGTGGACTTCTTCGCTCTACTGTGCTCCAGTATGTTCTGATTGGCTCTGGGGAAGCCACTAATAGTTGTCTCGGCGCGATAGGTTGAGATAGCATACGTTTGGTTGGGTTCTGTTGGCTTTTGTCAGGTATGAATAGCTTCGACCTTTCAGCTATACACTGCGATTCCATAGATTTTTGCGCACTATTCTCCTCCTTTATGCTCTGCTCGGCTCTGTGGAGGCCAGCAATACTTGTCGCGACGCGTTAGCTTGGGATACGTTACGTTTGGGTAGGTTAGGTTTGGTTGGGTTTGGATAGGATAACTTTGACTTTTATGCTGTACACGGCTATTTGGTGGAGCTCTGCGCTCTAATGTGGTACAATGCTCCCTGCTTTGCTCTGGGAATTCCAGAAATGGTGGCCGCGGCGCGTTAGGTTCAGACAGGTTACGTTCGACTAGGTTATGTATGTTTGGGTCAGTTTGGGATAACTTTACCTTCGTGCTATGCATTGCCATCCTATGGACCTCAGAGCTCTATTCTCCACTAATATTCCCTGCTTCGCAACGGAGATCCTGGCAATAGTGGTCTCGGCGCGTTAGGTTGTGATAGCTTACGTTTGATTAGGTCATGCTAGGACAGGTTATGTTAGGATATCCCTTGCTTTTTTGCCATACACTGCTACTGGGGCGATTCTAGCTTTCTGCATTGCTCTGCTACAATCTGCTTAGCTCTCGTGTGGCCAGCAATGGCTTTCGGGGCACATCAGGTTCTGTTACGTTACGTATGCTTATGTTGCGATTGGCTATTTTAGGAAAGGGTACCTTTGACTTTCGTACTATACACCGCTATTCAGAGGATCTCTACAATCCACATTGCTCTACTGCTCTCTGCTCAACACTTGGGAAGCCAGTAATTGTGTTGTCGGCACAAAACTTTGAGGTAAGCTACGTTTGGTTAGGTTATGTTAGTTTGGGTTAGGTCTGGATTGCTTTGACTCTTGTGCCGCAAACTGCTATGCGGTGGATTACTGCGCTCGACTGTGCCCTGGTATAATCTGCTTGGCTCCGGCGAGGCCAGCAAGTGTGGCCTCGACACGCTAGGCTGAGATTGGGTACGGTTGGATTTGCTTGGTTTGGATTTGTTTGGTTAGGGTAGCGTTGTCCTTTGTGCTATAGACTGCAATTCGCCTGATTCCTAAGCGCGGAATTGCTATACTGGCGTCTACCTGAATCTGTGGAACCCGGCAATAGCGGTCGTGGCACGTTCGGCTGTGGTAGGTCGCATTCGGCTGGGTTAGGTTAGGTGAATTTTGGGTAGGGTAGCTTTGAGTTTCGTGCTATACACAGTTGTTCGGTTCATTCCTGCCATCCACGGTGCTCCGCTCTATTCTGCTAGACCCTGGGGATGCTAGCAATAGTGATCGCGGCACGACACGTTGTGTTTTGCTCCGACAGGTTAGGTTACGTTAGTTTGTGTTAGGATTGTTTATCTTTGACTTTTCGGCTGTACACTGCGATCCTATGGATTTCTGCGCGCTACTCTCCTCTAATATGTTCTGCCTGGCTCTGGGAGGGCCAGCATAATGTGGTGGCGGCAAGTTAGTTTGAGCTTGGGTACGCATGGTGGTGTTACGATCGGTTAGGTTTGAACTGGGTACCTTTGGCTCTTGTGCTACATACCGCGTTTCGGTGGATTTCTCCGCTCCTCCATGCCCTAATATGCTCTCCTTTGCTCTGAGCAGTCTGGAAATGGTGGCTGCGGCATGCTATGTTCAGTTAGGTTGGGTTCGGTTAGTTTAGGTTGGGCCAAGTTTGGGTAGATTGGCTTTCACTTTTGTGCATTGCGCCGCAATTCGTTGGATTGCTGCGCTCTACATTGCTCTAGAGTACTCTGCACGACTCCAAGGAGTCCAGTAATAGCATTCTCTCTATGTTTCTTTAAGTTAGGCTACGTTTGGTTAGGTCGTGTCTGTTTGGGTTAGGTTTTGGCAGCTTAGACTTTTCCGATATACTCTGCGATTCTACGGATTTTTGCGTTCTTCTGTAAATTAATATGTTCTGTTTGGCTCTGCGGGTGCCAGCAGTTATGGTCGCGGCACGTTCGGCCGTGTTAGGTTACGCAAGGTTATATTATGATTGGCTATGCTAGGAGGAGGTAGCTTTGACTTTTGTGCTATACACTGCTGCTCGGTGGATTTCTTTGCTCTACACTGTTCTAATATTATCTGCTTGGCTCTGGGAAGGCCTGCTATAGTAGTGCCGGCACGTTATGTTGATTTAGACTACGTTCGGTTGGGATAGGTTATGGCAGTTTGGGGTAGGATAGCTTTCACTTTTGTGCTGTAAACTGCAATTCCGGGGGCTTCTGCGCTCTACTGTAATCTAACGTTCCCTGCTTTAATATGGGAATGCTTGGAATACTGGCCGCGGTGCGTTAGCATGTGTTATGTTACGTTTGGTTAGGTTAGGCTTGTTTGGGTTAGGCTTGGGTGCCTTTGACTTTCGTGCTACACACTGCCATTCTATGGACCTCTAAGCTCTAACATCCTCTAATATGCCCCGGTTGGTGGTGGGGCGGCCGTCAATTATGTACTAGACAAGTTAGGTTTGTATTGGTTACGTTTGTTTAGGTTAGAGCAGGTCAGATTAGGTTAGGATACTTCTCACATTTTTGCTGTACTCTACTATTCGGGCGATTTCGGAGATCTACATTGCTCTGCTGTACTCTTCTTTGCTCTCGTGTGTCCAGCAATAGCTTTCGTGGCATGTCAGGCTGGGTTACGTTACGTCTGCTTATGTTACGTTTGTTTAGGGTAGGATAACTGTGACTTTTGTGCTATTCACTCATATTCGGTGGATCTCTGCGCTCCTCACTGCTCTACTATACACGGTTTGACTCTGGGGAGACCAGCAATAGCGATCGCGGCACGGTATGTTTTATTAGATTACGTTTCGTTTCGTAAGGTTAGATTATGTTTGTTTAGGATGGCTTTGACGTTACTGCTGGACACTGTCATGCGGTGGATTTCTGCGCTCTACTGTGCTCTAATATTGTCTGCTGTGCTCTGCGCAGGCCAGCAATAGATGTCTCGGCTCACTACGTTTAGATATTCTACGTTTGGTTATGTTAGGTTAGGTCAGGTTAGGTTTGGATATCTTTGACTTTTGTGCTGTACTCAGCTACTTTGTGGCCTTCTGCGCACTACTGCGCTCTAGTATATTCTGCTTGACTCTGGGGCGACCTGCAATAGTGGTCTCGGCACGTTTGGTTGAGCTAGGCTGCGTTTGGTTATGTTATGCTAGTTTGTGTTAGGTTCGCATTGCTTTGACTTTCATGCTATGTACTGTTGTTCGGTGATCTTCTGCGCTCTACTGTGCTCTCGTATGTTCTGCTTCTCTCTGGGGAGGCCAGCAACAGTGACCTCGGCACGTTAGGTTGGGATGGATAATGTTCGATCATGTTACGTTTAGTCAGGTTAGGATAGGACAGCTTAGACTCCTGCGCTATACACTGCTATTCGGTAGGCTTCTGAGCTGCACATTGCTCCACTATACTCTGCTCGATTCCCGGGAGGCCAGGAACAGTGGTCGCCCCACGTCAGGTTGAGCTAGATTGCGCTTGGCTTTGTTAGGGCATGTCGTGTTTCGTTAGGATAGCTTTGACTTTTGAAATATACACTGCTATTCGGACTATCCCTGTGTTCTACGCCGCTCTGCCATACTCTGCTTAGCTCTCCTAAGGACAGCATTGGCGGTCGTGACACGTGAGGTTGTGTTACGCTACGCCCACTCATGCCACGTTTAGTAAGGTTAAGATAGTATAACTTTGACTTTTGTGTTATACACAGCCATGTGGCCGCTTTCTGCGGTCTACTCTGCTCTAGAATACTCTGCTTGTCTCTGGGGAGGTCAGCAATGGTGGTCTCGGCACGTTAGGTTCATGTAGGTTACGTTCCGTTGTGCTATGTTTGGCAAGATCAGGACAGGATTCACTTGACTTTTGTGTTGTACGCTGCAATTGGGTGGACTTCTGCGCTCTAATGTGATCTAATAGTCCGAGTTTTGCCCCGCGAATTCCAGAATTAGTGGCCGCGGCTCGTCACCATGAGCAAGTTTACGTTTGGTTAGGTTAGGTTTGTTTGGGTGCGGTTGTAATATCTTTGACTTTCGCACCCTATCGTGTGATATCTTCGCATCCCTGCTTGGCGATGGGGAGGCCAGCAATGGTGTGCTAAATACGACAGGTTTGTATGATTTACGTTCGGTTGTGTTACGTTATGTCAGTTTAGGTTGGGATGTCCTCTTCTTTTCAACTTTACATTTCAATGCGGCGGACTTCTGCGCTCTAGTGTGATATAATATGCTCCGCTTGACGCTGAGGATGCCAGCAATATTGGTTCGGGCACGTTACATTCAGTTAGGTTACATTCGGTTATGCTACGATTGGTTATGTTGGGAAAGGGAAGCCCCTTCTTTTGTGCTATGCACCGTCATTCGTTGGATTTCAGCGCTCTACTGTGCTCTAATATGTTCTGATTGTCTCTGTTGAGGCCAGCAATAATGCTCGTGACACCTTTGGTTGAGATGTGTCACGTTTGGCTTCCCTAGGTTAGGATATGTTTGGTTGGCTACGACATTTGTGCTATACACTGCTATTCAGTGGATTCGTGCTATCTACTCTGCTCTAGTATATTCTGCGTGGCTCTGTGGAAGCCAGCAATATTGGTCTCGTCACGTTAGGTTAAGTTATGTTACGTTTGTATATATTACGTTTAGATAAATTACGATAGGATAGGGATCACTTGTGTGCTGTACACTCCTATTCTTTGGACGTGTACGATCTACATATTTCTACTATACCCTGCTCGACTCAACGGAGTCCAGTAATGGTGGTCTCGGCACGTTAGGTTAGTTTATGCTACGTTTGGTTAGGTTTCGTTGGACTGGGTTAGGTTTGAGTATTATACACTGTTATACGGTGGAAATCTGAGCACTTCTGTGCCCTACTATACTCTGCTCGAATCTGGGGAGGACAGAAATAGTGGTCGCGTCAAGCTACTTTGTGTCATGTTAGGTTTGGCTATGTTACGTTTTTCCAGGTTAGGAAAGGATGGCTTTGACTTTCGTGCCATACACTGCGGTTCGGTTTATTCCTGCGCTCTGCTGTGCACCAATATGTTCTGCTTTGTTCTAGGTAGGTCAGCAATAATCGCGTAGGCACGCTAGGTTGCGCTAGCTTCGTTCGGTAATGCATAGTTTGATGAGGTATGGATGCAATATCTTTGACTTTTGTGCTTCACGCTGCTGTTCGGCGAATTCCTGCGCTCCCCATTGCTCTACTATACTCTGCTCGACTATAGGGAGGCAAGCAATAGCGGTCGAGGCACAATGGTTGAGTTATGTTTCGTTTGGACAGGTCAGGGTAGGCTACGTTTGGACAGGGTCGCTTTGACTTTTGTGTTATACACTGCTATTCGGAGGATTCCTACGCTCTACATTGCTGCACTGTACACTGTTTGACCCTGGGGAGGTGAGTAATGGTGGTCTCTGGTCACGTTATGTTGAGTTGGGATACGTTCGGTGAGGATATGTTAGTTTGTGTTAGGTTTGGATTGCTTTGATTTTCCTGGTATGGACAACTTTCGGTGGAATTCTGCGCTCTACTGTGCTCTAATATATTTTCCTTGTCTCTGTGGAGGCCAGCAATAATGATCGTGGCAAGTTTGTTTGGGATATGTCACGTTTGGCATGGCTAGGTTTGGACAGGTTTGGTCAGGATTGCTTTGACATTTGTGTTATACACTGTTATTCAATCGATATCTGCGCTCCGCTTCTCTCTACTAGCATCTGCTTGGCTCTGGGTATACCAGAAATAGAAGCCTATGCTCGTTATGCTTAGATACTCTACGTCCTGTGAGGATAGGTTAGGCCAGGTTAGGCCGGTATATCTTTGGCTGAATGCCGCGCAGAACGTCGATCGAGACGGACATGTTCACGACGCTTCTACGATTGGGAGGTATTTTCTGCGGAAAAGTGCGTTTCCTGGCGCGTGTGATAGTGCCACTCTGTGCGTGTGGTGTGTGGGTGCACGTTGCCGGTGTCTCGCGCCGCGGAGTGTGTCGTGGTGATGATAAAAATTGAACTTGTTTGGAAGACATTTTTCCCTTGATTCGTGGCATCAACGAAGTTGTGGACGCCGCTGCGTCGCAGGAATGCCAGGGACGGTGCCCATTGTCTGCCGCGGAGCCGCGAGCCTGCCCACGAGGGATACCTGGGCCGAGGGTCACACCACAATGCAAGCGGCGTAGCAGGGGCTCGCAACACGTACAGTGGTTACGATGGCAGGCAAGAGTAAAAACCTGCACGGCCCATACGTTCGCGCCTTCCGTATGTGGGCCAGGGTGGTGGATTCGGTCGGCTGGGCGATGAGTATCCAAGTAACAGCCGGTCGTTCCCAGGATACGATGGCGGAGAAGATCCGCGTGCTAATGGCGGAGATCGGCGGTCTGAGGAATAGGTATGTCTCCCAGCTGGCGGTGATAGCTGACTTGCGGGAGAACGATGCCTCCCAGCAGGCGGTGATCGCCTCCTTGCGCGCGGAGCTGGCTCTGGAGCGGAGGCGGGTAATCGTCTACCCCGCGCCTGCTAGAAACGTGCGTGCGTCCGCGGGCGCCGTAGCAGCGTATGCTCTCCGTGGCGGCCGGGCGGGATGCGCCTACCTGAGCGCCGAAGCAAGCGAGCTCCACCGTCAGCCCGAGCGCGGGGCCTGGACTGGTGGCCTCGGCGGACACTGTCGCGGGCGCTTCCCGTGGCGGGCCCGCTGACGCCCCGGCGAAGGCGCAGGTCGGGCCACCGGTCGTTGCCGGGAAGGACGCAGAAGCCAGCTGGTCTCTCGTCATCGGTAGGCGCGAGAAGCGAGCGCAGCGGCTGGCGGCCGCAGCCCAGCAACTGCTCGCGAGAGTGCCCACGTGTGCGCCGAAGAGAGACGGCGGTAAGACAGGGCGCCACGCCTCGGGGACGAGCTCTGCTCGCGCGCTTCCCGCGACCGACGCGAAGACCGGACCGTTACCCTGTCGCGACAAGAAGAAGAGCGGCGACAAGCAGGAACCCATTCTTAAGCGGCCTCCGTCCCGGGCCGCGGTCGCGGTTTGGATTACACGAGGGCTTGAGTATTTCATGCGCGGAGGCCATCTCCGCTGCAAGAGGAAAGATAAATCTCGCCGACATCGGGATCGAGGGCTTGCGCCACCGTCGGGCCGCTTCCGGCAGCCTCCTGCTGGAGATCGGTGGACCCGAGGGCGCACAGCGAGCCGCCGCTCTAGCAGGGCGAATGAGCGAATCCTTGGCGGGAACCGGAGTGCGGGTTACATTTCCCACAAGAATGCGGAGCTGAGGGTGACAGGGCTCGACGGCTCTGTTACTCCCCGCAAGGTGGCCGTAGCCCTGGTCAGAGTCGGTGATTGCACCGAGGCGGAAATAAGAGCTTGAGTGATCCGCTCTTCTGCTTCGGGGCTGGGCTCTGTGTGGGCCCAGTGTCCCCTCGCGGCAGCGAGAAAGGCCGTTGATTGCGGGTCGAACCTCGTCGCCTGGACTTCGGCCCGTGTCGTAGCCTTGGAGGCACGGTACCTCTAGTGCTTCCGTTGCCTTGCGTTCGGTCACGCGATGATCGGATGCTCTAGCGCGGTGGACCGCAGCGACTCCTGCATCAGGTATGGCGCGGTGGGCCACCGTGCCGGTGGATGCAGTGCGCCTGCATCCAAGTGTCATGTGTGCGCCGGGCTCGGCCGCCCCTCCAATCACCGGCTGGGCAGCAAAGCGTGCTGCCCGCCAAAGGCGAAGTGCACAGCTCGGCAGGCTCCTGCAGGCGCCACGTCCGCCTCGGCGCCCGCGCGCGCCAGTTCGAATGCTGCGTCCGCGAATTCAGCCTCCGCGACCGCTACCGCGAAGGGCCCGCCGTCCGACGGAGCACCGGGCCCGCAGCCGGCACGAAACAAGGGGGGCCAGGAGGAGGCCATGGACACGGCCTAAATTTCACGCCGTCCATGGTGCTCCTTGCCAACCAGAACCACTCGCGCGCATCGCAGAACCTGCTCCTGCAGACGCTCTTTGAGCTGGGTGTCGGGCTGGCTGTTACCGCAGAGCCGTACCGTATCCTCGATCAAGCCGGGTTGTACGGGGATCTGGACGGCTCCGTGACGATCATCGCCAGGGGACTACGGCGGACACCCGCACCAACGCTGCTTCACAGCGGTGAGGGATTCGTGGCGGTCTCCTGGAACGACGTAGTCGTGGTGGGGTGCTATGTCTCCCACAGCCACGGCCTCTCGTCGTGCGAGAGGTTCCTGGACGAGCTCGGAGGTTTCCTTAGTGGACACATGGCTCGTCCGGTTCTGGTCCTGCGGGACTTCAATGCCCACTCCGTGGCGTGGGGCTACCCGCGAACAGACGCTCGGGGCTGGGCTCTGCAAGATTGGGCCGCGGGGTTGGATATCCGGTTGCTCAACCGGGGTTCCGTAAGCACGTGCGTCTGGTGGAGCGGCTCCTCCATCGTGAAATTGTCGTTCACATCGCTGGCAGCTGTGCGGCAGGTCACCGGCTGGAGTGTGGTGGTGGAGGTGGAAACGCTTAGCGACCACATCCACATCACCATGATGCTTTCCGTCACTCCTCGCACCGGTCTGGAACCGCCCAGTGGGAAGCACGCCACCGCGCCCCGGTGGTCGCTCGGGCGCCACGACCGCTACCTCTTCGCCGCGGCCGTCCAGGTTGTCGCCTGGGCGGATGGAGACGTCGGGCGCGAAAACGACGAAGCGCGGTTCTGGGCGGAGCGGCTAAGGGCGGCGATGACCCGCGCGTGCGACGTCGCCATGCCGCGGGCGAGGAAGCCACCGTCGCGTAGTGAAGTGCACTGGTGGTCCTCCGAATTCGCGAAGCTCTGGGAGCTATGCGTGCTCGCCCGGCGGCAGTACATCCGCGCGCGTCGTCGGCGACGCGCGGTGTCCGCCGAGGATATCGCGCGCCTCTATCGCGAGTACCGGTCCGCGGTGGGCGATCTCCGGTGGGAAATTCGCAGAGCCAAATCTCGGCAATGGGACGAACTCCTCGCCACGCTCGAAGGCGATCCGTGGTGGCGCCCTATAAATTAGTAATGGGGAGATTAAGGGCATGCGCGATTTAAGGGCGAATTTAGGGCCCCGCGACCGAGCGTATGGACCCCGAGCTCCTGCGCCGGGTGATCGACACCCTCCTCCCGGCGGTGGCGGAGGAGGTGGTGCAACCCGTTGCAGAGGGATCGGAACTTCTCGGATGTTCCGACGAGCTGGAGGTCTCGCGCGAGGTGTTCGGCCGTGAGGTCGTTAGGATTGTGGCGAGGAGCACCGCCCCGGACCGGACAGCATCCCAGGCGGATCCTTTGCCCTGGCTGTGGAGGCGTGGGGTGACCGTGTGCGACGGCCGTTCGACAGCTGCAACAGGACCGGTCGCTTCCCGGCATGTTGGAAGAGAGCGAGGGTCGTGCAGATACCGAAACCAGGGAAGCCGCCGAACTCTCCGGAGTCATATTGGCCGATATGCCTGCTGGACTAGGTTGGCAAGCTCTTCGAGCGCGTTCTAGCTGCCCGCCTCCGAGAGCAATTAACGGACGTGGGTCCCGATCTCAGCGTCAGCCAGTTCGGATTCCTGCATGTTCGATCGGCGATCGACGCGATTAAGCGCGTTCTTACTCTGTCGGAGGCTGCCGTTGGCCTGGGAAGCGTGGTGCTGGCGGTCGGCGTGGATATCGCCAAAGCCTTCAACACCCTGCCCTGGGCCGCCATCCGGAGTGCTCTGTTGTACCGCAGGGTTCCTCAGTACATGATGGAGGTGATCGGCGGCTACTTGGTGGAGCGCTCGATCGAGTATCCCGGACAATACACGACCGTCGTGCGTGCGTCGAACTGCGGGGTTCCACAGGGATCGGTACTCGGGCCGATCCTCTGGGACCTCGCGTACGACGTCGTGTTGCGCACTCCCCTCCCCCGCTGCCTGAACCTGACGTGTTACGCGGACGACACGCTGGTGATGGCTGCCGGGTCGAGTTGGGAGGAGGCCACGCTGCGCGCGGAATGCGGCATCGCCCTCGTCGCGAATAGCATCCAGCGGCTGGGGCTGAGTGTCTCCCCCGAGAAGACCGGGGCATTGTGGTTTTGCCATCGGCACCACGGGAAGCCGCACAAGTCCCTGATGCGCGTGTGGAACGTCGTGGTCGAGGTCGGGACCGTATGAAATATCTCGGTCTCGTCCTCGATAGCCACTGGAAGTTCGACGAGCATTTCCTTGCGCTGGAACCACGCCTGGAAGTTATGACGGGGGCGCTGTGTCGCCTGCTACCCAACCTTGTGGGACAGACGGGAGGGTGCGCCGCCTCTACAATGGAGTCGTTTGCTCGGTGGCTCGTTACGGGGCTCCGAACTGGGCGAACGACCTGGTCGCTTGTATGCGCATTCTGGCGATTCTCCGGCGAGTCGCTAGCAGGATGGCGATCAGGGTCGTGTGGGGTTACCGTACGATATCCCACGAGCCTGCGATGGTCCTAGCGGGTGTTCCGCCGTTGGAATTGCAAGCGGTGGGGATGCCCGCATCTACGGTCTCCTACACGCTGGCAGCGGCGGTGCTCCAGAAGAAGGGGCCGTTTCGTTGAGGCGAATGGTCCGACTGTCCGTGATGACCGTCTGCCGAGCTCGGCTGAGGAAGCCGAGCAGCCGGCGGCATTGGGCGATCGAGGCTGTGCTCCCCGTGCTGGATGCATTGGGGCGCAGCGGCAGCCGGCACACTTTCCTGTGTCGTATCGGGCGGGAACGTGAGACGCGGTGTCATCACTGCCGGGAAGGGCGGGACACGTCGCAGCACACGCTGGAGGAGTGTCCTGTGTGGGCTCGCGAGTGCCGGGTACTTCGTCGCGTGGTGCGTAGGAACCTTTCATTCTCCGTCGTCGTGGCGCGGATGGCGTAGAGCTTAGGCGCGTGGCGTGCGGTGGCCTCCTTGTGCGAGGCGGTTATGTTACAGGAGGCCGCGGAGAGAGCCCGCGAGCGTAGAACGTGCACCAGGCGCGAAGTGCGGCGGAGGCTGCAAGCGCGGCGCCGGTGGGCGGCGCTCGCACTGCCGGATGTGTTAACGCGTTATACCTCCGCCTTCGCGAGCGACCATGTACCTACGGCTGGGGAGACCGTCTCCCTCTCCTGTTGGAACCTAGGCCAGTGTTACCACGGGCTGGCGTTTGGGGGCGCGTCTGTTCGAGATACGGTGGTCCGGGCGCGCGGCGTCGGGTGATAGCTTCGGGTGCGGTTTCCCTTCGCGCCGGGAGGGAACTGCGGTTGCTTCGCGGAAGCGCCCTGGCAATTGCGTCGCCGCGAAGACCAGGGCGCACCGAAATGCGAATGGCGGGCCATCGTGGGTGCTTTAGTGGTTACAAACCCCACATAAGCCCGCTCCCTCCCCTGAGGGGGCCGGGTATCTTTGGAAGATTTCCCCCACGTGAAAGAAAAAAAGAAAGAAAAAAGTATATCTTTGGATTTTGTGCTTTACACTGCTAATTGGTTGCTTTCTTCTATCTGCTGTGATCTAGTATATTCTGCTTTGCTCTGGAGAATCTAGCAATAGTGACCTCGGTACGTCAGGATGAGTTATATTACGTTTATTTATGTTACGTTTGGTCAGGTTAGGATAGGATAGTTTGGACTTTGTGCTATACATTGCTATTTGTTGACTTCCTGCCATCGACTGTGCTCCACTATACTTTGCTCGACCCTGGGGAGGCCAGTATTAGTGGTCATGGCATGATATGTTCCTCTAGGGTACGTTTGGTAATGCTACTATTGGTTAGGTTTGATAAGGTAGCTTCCACTTTTGTGCTATACGGCGCTACTCGGAGGATTTATACCCTCTGCGACGCTCTAGAGCGCTCTGCTCTACTCCGGAGAGTCCAGCAATACTTTTCTCGGCACGATTGGTTGTGATGGCCTACGTTTGGTTAGGTCATGTCTGTTTTGGGTTAGGTTTGGATTGCTTTGGCTTTCGTGGCATAGACATACTTTCGGCTGGTTTCTGCGCTCTTCTGCGCTCTTGTATGTTATGCTTGGTTCTGGAGAGGCCAGCGATGGTGTTGCCGGCACGTTAGGCTGGGATAGACAACGTTTCACTATGTCCCGTGTGGGAAGGTTCGGATAGGGTAGCTTTCTCTTTTAAGCTACGCACCGATATTCGATGGACATCGGCGACATACACTTCTCTAATATGCCCTGCTTGTCTCTGGCGAAGCCAGAAATATTATTCTCGACACGTTATGTTCAGCCATGTAACCCTTGGCTCGGCTAGGTTAGTAGAAGTTAGTTTAGAACTCCTTTGACTTTTGCGCCATACACAGCATTGCGGTGTGTTACTGCTCTCAACTGTGCTCTAGCCTGTTCTGCTTGGCTCTGGGGAGGCCAGCAAGTATGGTCTCGGCACGCTAGGTTGAAGTATGGTACGGTTGGCTTGGCTAGGATGGGATAGATTTCGTTAGGATGTCTTTGACTTTTGAGCTATACACTACTATTCGGTGGAGTTCTGCGCTCTTCATTGCTCTACTATACTCCGCTCGACTCTGGGGAGACCAGCAATAGCGGTCGTTGCGCGACAGGTAGAGGTAGGTGACGTTTGGTTAGGTTAGACTTGTTTTCGTTTGGTTAGGATGGCTCTGACTTTTGCGGTATGCTCTTCTATTTGGTGGATTTCTGCGCTCTACTGTGCTTCACTATACTCTGCTCCACTCTGGGGAGTCCATAATTAGAGGTCATTGCTCCATAGGTTGCGCTAGAATACGTTTATTCATGACACGATTGGTAAGGTTTGGATAGCGTGGCTTTGGCTTTTGTGCTCTACTCCCCTATTCGGAGGAGTTATACGCTCTACATTGCTCTTCTGCACTCCGGTCGACTCCGCGGGGTCCAGTAATTGTGTTCTAGGCACGTTTGCTTGAGTTAGGCTACGTTCCGTTAGGTTATGTTAGGTAACGTTTCGCCAGGATAGCATTGCCTTCTGTGTTATACACTGCTATTCGACGTATTTTTACGCTCTACGTTGTTCTACTATACTCTGCTCGAGTCTGGGGATGCCAGTGAGAGTTGTCCCGGCCGGTTAGTTGGGGTTAGGCTTCCTTTGGTTACGTTACGTTTGCTTGGGTTAGTTTTTTGTGTCTTCCTTTGGTTACGTTACGTTTGCTTGGGTTAGTTTTTTGTGGATCTGACTTTCGTGGTGTACGCTGCTATACGTTGAATTTCTACGCTCTAGTGTGATGTGTCTTTTTCTGCTTGGATCTGGCGAGGCCGGCTATGGCTGTCTCGGCCGGCTAGGTTGATTTAAGTTACGCATGGTTTGCCATTGTTTGGTTTGGTCTGGTCGGGTTTGATCTGCCTTCTGTGCTATACACTGCTTTTCGGAAGATATCTGTGCACTGCTTTGCTCTACTAGCAGCTACTTGTCTCTGGGATGGCCAGCAATAGCGGCCGTGGCAGGTTTGTATGTGTTCGGTTACGTTTCGTTAGTTTAGGTTAGGTTAAGCTTGGTTAGGACGGCTTTGATTTTTCTGCTATACACTGCGATTCTATGGCTTCCTGCGCCCTACTTTCCTCTAATATGTTCTGCATGGTCCTATGGAAGCCAGCAATAGTGGTCACGGTACGTTAGGTTGCGTCAGATTACGTTTGGTTTGGTTAGGATTAGATAGGTTATGCTAGGATATCTTTGACTATTGTGCTATACACCTCATTTCGGAGGGTTTCCACGCTCATCGTTGCTCTAGTATACTCTATTCGACTCTGGGGCGGCCATCAATGGTCGGCCGTGGCACGATAGTCTGAGTTACCTAACGATATGGTAGGTCAGGTTAGGTTAGGTTTGATTAGGTTGGCTTTGACTTTTCTGCTGCACACTGCTATTCGTCGAATTCCTGCGCTATACTGTGCTCGAATATGTTCTGCTTGGCCCTGGGAGGATAGCGGTAGAGGTCTCGTCTCGTTAGGCTTACTTACTTTACGTTAGGATAGGTTATGTTAGGTCTGGTTAAGTCTGGATATCTCTGACTTTTGTGGTATACATTGCTGTTTGGTGTATTCCTACGCTTTACTGTGCTCTACTATACTCTGCTCGACTCTAGGGAGGCTAGTAATTGTTGTCTCGGCATGTCAGGCTTTGTTAGGATACGTTCGGTTAGGGTACGTTAGCTTGTGTTATGAATGGGTAGCTTCTACTTTCGTGGCATAAACAGCTGTTCTATGCATTTCTGCGCTATACTGTTCTCTAGTATGTTCCGCTTGTCTCTGAGGAGGGCAGCAATACTGGTCTCGCACATTAGGTTCAAATGGATAACGTACGGTTTTGTCGCGCTTGTTAATGTTAGGAGAGGATGCCCTTGACATTTATGCTATGGAACGCTATTCGGTGGGATTCTACTCTCAACTGTGCTCTAGCATATTCTGCTTGGCATTGGGGAGGCCAGTAGTATTGGTCTCGGCACGTTAGTCTGGGCTATGTTGCGTTTGGTTAGGCTCGGTTAGTTTGGGTTAGGCTTGGATTCCTCTGACTCTCGTGGTATAGTGTGTCGTCCGGTGGACTTCTGCGCCACGCTTTTCTCTGGTATGTTCTGCTTGGCTCTGGGGAGGCAGACCAGGGTGGTCCAGGAGCGTCAGTTTTAGTTACACTACTTTCGGTTATGTTACGCTCTGACATGTTAGGATAGTGTAGCTTCGACTATTGTGCTATGAACTGCGAATATATGGACTTCTGCGCTCTACTCTGTTGTAATATTTTCTGCTTCGCTCCGAGGAGGGCAGCAATAGAAGTCTCAGTACGTTAGGAATAGTTTTTCTACGTTTGGTTAAGCCACGTTTGCGCAGGTTAGCATAGGATAGTTTTGTCTGTCGTGCTATACACTGCTGTACGTTGCATTTCTGCGCCGAACTGTGCTCTAGAATGTTCTGCTTGGTTCTGTGGAAGCCAGCAGCATTGGCCTCGGCACGTTAGGTTGAGCTATGATGCCCTTGTATAGGTTAGGTTTGGCTAGGTTTGATTAGGATAGATTTGTCTTTTGTGCTATAGGCTGCTATTCGGTGAATTCCTGCGCACTGCTGTGCTCTAATATGCAATGGTTGGCAGCGGGGAGGCCAGCAGTGGTAGCCTCGGCACGGTAGGTTGGGTAATGTTATGATAGGCGTGGCTAGGTTAGGATAGGTTCTGTTAGGATAGCTTTGACTTTTGTGCCATACAGTGCTATCCGGTCGATATCTGTGCACTGCATTGCTCTGATATCGTCAGCCTGTCTCCAGGAAGGACAGCACTAGCGGTCGTGGCATGTTTGTTTGAGATAGGTTACGCTTGGTTATGTTCGGTTGGGTAACGGTTGGTTTGGGTGGATTCCACTTTTGTGCTGTTTACTGCTATTCGGTGAATTCCTGCGCTCTGCTGGGCTCTAGTATACTCTGCTTCGCTATGAGGATGCCAGCATCATTGCTCTCGGTACGTTAGCCTGAGTTACGTCGCATTTGGTTATGCTACGTTTGGCTATGTTTGGATACGATAACATTGACTTTTGTGCTATACACTGATATTCCGTAGATTTCTGCGCACTGCTGCTATCTGATATTCCCTGCTATGATCTGAGCATGCCGGAAATAGTAACCGCAGTGCGTCAGGTTGAGATAAGTTACGCTTGCTTCGGTTATGTTCGTTTGAGTTGGGTTGGGATATTTTTGGCTTTCGTGCTATACACTGCCATTCTATGGCCTTCTTCGCCCTACTCTCCTCTAAGTTGTTCCGCTTGGCGCTGAGGAGACCGGCAATAACGCTCTCGGTATGTTAGATTCAGCTATGCTGCGTTTGGTTAGAACAAGTTTGGTAAGGTTAGGATAGGATACCTTTGACTTTTATGCTACACACTGCTACTCGGAGGTCTTCCGCCCTCATCATTGCTCTACTATACTCTTCTCGACTCTGGGGAGACCAGCAATATCGGTCGTGGCACCATAGATTGAGTTAGGTTACGTTTGGTTAGCTTATGTTACCAGAGGTAAGGTTTGCATAGCTTTGATTTTTCTGCTATACACTGCGATTCTATGGATATCAGCGCCCTACTCTGATTTAATATGTTCTGCATGGCCGTGGGGAGGCCAGCAACAGTGGTAGCGGCACGTTATGTTTAGTTAGATTACGTTCGGTTTTGCTAGGTTTGGCTTGGTTAGGGCGGGATACCTTCCACCTTCGTGCTATACACTGCTATTCGGTGTATTTCTGCGCTCTTCGTTGCTCTACTATACTCCATTCGACTCCGGAGAGGCCACCAATTTTCGGTCGTGGCACGATAGATTAAGTTAGGTTACGATTTGTTAGGTTAGGTTAGGCTTGGTTTTGCTAGGATGGCTTCGACATTTGTGGTATGCATAGCTCTTTGGTGTGTTTCTACGCTCTACTGTGCTCTACAATACACTATTCGACTCTGTGGATGCCAGTAATAGTTGTGTCGTCGTGCCAGGTTGATTCAGGCTACATTCGGTTAGGGTATGTTAGTTTGGGTTAGGTATAGAAAGCTTAGACTTTCGTAGTATAAACGGTTGTTCGGTGCATTTCTGCGTTCTGCTCTCCACTAATATGTTCTGGTAGGTTCTGAGGAGGGCTGCAATTGAGCTCTCGGCAAGTTAGGTTGAGTTTTGTTGCGTTTGGTTAGATGCGTTTGGCTAGATTTGGTTAGGATAGCTTCTTCTGTTGTGCTATATGCTGCTATTCGGACTGCTTCAGCGTTCCACATTGTTCTGCTATACTTTACTTAGCACCCGTGAGGCCGGCAATGGCGGTCGTTACGCGGCCGGTTGGGTTACGTTTCGCCAACTTTTGTTACGTTCGGTTAGGTAAGGAGAGGATACCTTTGACTTTTGTGCTATACACTGCAATCCGGCCTAATTCTGTTATTATCATTGCTCTACTGTACGGTGCTCGGCTTTCGGGATGTGAGTAACAGCGGTCGTTGCACGTTAGGTTGAGTTAGGTCACTTTCGGTTAGGCCAGGTTGGGCTAAGTTTGGTTAGGGTATCTTCGACTTTCACGCTATACACGCTTATTCCGTGGACTCACGCCCTCCACTGTGCTCTACTGTAATCTGCTAGACCCGGAGGAGGACAGCAGTAGTAGTCGCGGTACGTTACTTTCAGTTTCTCTACTTTAGATATGGTTACGTTAGTTTGGGTTAGGTTTGGATACCTTTGCCATTTCTTCTGTACACTGCGATTATATGGGTGTCTGCGCCCTACTCTACTTTAATATGTTCTGCTTGGCTCTGGGGAGGCCAGCAGTAGTGGTGGCGGCACGTATGCTTGAGTTTGGTTACGTTTGTTAGTGTTACGATTGCTTAGGTTAGGACAGTGTACCTTCGATTTTTGTGTTACATACTGCTTTTCGGTGGATTCCTCCCCTTTGCTGTGCTCCAATTTGATCTGCTTTGCTCTTCGGGGGTCAGAAATGGTGGCCGCGGCATGTTAGGTTTGGATACGTTAGGTTTGGTTTGTTTATGTTAGCATGACTAAGGTGGGGATGGTATTAACTTTTCCGCTTTACACTGTGTTACTATGGATTCCTGCGCCCTACTCTCTTCTAACATGTTCTGCATGGCCGTGTGTAGGCCAGAAACAGTGGTCGCGCCACGATAAGTTGAGTCATATTATGTTTGGTTTGGTTAGGTTAGGATGGGATAGTCTCGACTTTCGTGCTTCATACTGCTGTCCGGTGGATTTCTGCGCTCTTCGTTGCTCTACTATACTCCATTTGAATCCGGAGAGGTCACAAATGGCGTTCGTGGCACTGTAGTCTCCGTTACGCTGCGTTCGGATGGGTTACGCTTAGTTAGGTTAGGTTAAGATACCTCTGACCGTTTTGCTATACACTGCTATCTGGTGGCTTTCTGCGCCCTACTGTGACCTAGTATACCCGGCTTGGCTCTGGGGAGGCCAGCAGTAGTGTTCTCGGCACTAAGGTTACGTTAGGATGAAGTTTGGTTGTGTTAGGTTTGGTTGGGTTAGGTTAGGATAGCTCTGTGTTAAGTGTTCAACACCGATATTATATGGGCTTGTGTGCTGTATTGTGCTATATGATATTCCCCTTTTCTCTGGGGAATGCAGCAATAGCTGTCGCGGCACGTTAGGTACAGTTACGCTGTGTTAGGTTAGGTTATGTCTGGTTAGGCTAGGATATCATTGACTCCTATGCTATAAAATGCTATCAGGCGGCTTTCTGCGCTCTACTGTGCTCTAATATGCTCTGCTTGGCTATGGGGATGCCTGCAAAAGTTGTCTCTGCACGTTAGTTCGGGTTACGTTTGGAAAGCTTTGACTTTCGTGTTGTAAACAGATTTCCATGGAATTCTGCCCTTTACAGTGCTCCACTATACTCTGCTCGATTCTGGGGAGGACATCAGTAGTGTCCCCGGCACGTCATTCTGCGTTATTCTACATTTGGCTATGTTAGAGTTAGTTAGGTTGGGAAACGATGGCATTAACTTTTGTGGTGTGCACTGCTATTCGTTGGATTTCTGTGCTCTACTGTCCTCTAACATGTTCTGCTTTGATCTGGGGAGGTCAGCAACGGAGGTCTAGGCACGATAGGTTGGGTGAGGTTACGTTCGGTTATGCTACGTTTGGATATGTTGTTCCAAGATAGCTTTGACTTTCGTGCTATACACTGATATTCGGTGGATTTCTTCGCTCTACTTTGGTCTAATATCATCTGCTTTGCTCTCGGGATGCCAGAAATTGTGAACGCAGCGCGTTATGTTTAGTTAGGTTACGTTGGCTCTTGATACGTTTTGTCAGTTGACTTGGCTACACACTGCTATTCGGTGTACCTCTAGGCTTTTCGTTGCCGTACTCCATATGTTCAGATAGTTTACGTTTGGCTAGTCTATGTTAGCATGGGTAAGGTCTGTATAGCTTTGATTTTTCTGCTATACACAGCGATTCTACGAGTTTCGTGCCCTCCTCTCCCCTAATTTGTTCTGCATGTCCCTGGGAGGACAGCAATGGTGGTCGTTCAGCGTTCCACATTGTTCTGCTATACTTTACTTAGCACCCGTGAGGCCGGCAATGGCGGTCGTGGCCTGGCCAGCAATAGTGGTCGCGGCACGTTAATTTCAGGTATTCTACGTTTGGTTACGACACGACTCTTTAGGTTAGAAACGGATAACTTCGGTTTCCGTGTAGTACACTGCTATTCAGTGGATTTCTACGGTCTTCATTGCCCTGCTATGCTCATCCGGGCTCTAGGGGGGCCAACAATGGCTGTCGTGGCAAGATAGGTTCAGTTAGGCTGCGTTCGGTTGAGTACGTTGTGACATGTTGAGTTAGGATATCTTTCACTCCTGTGGTATACACTGCAGTGCGGTGGAATACTGCCCCCTACTGTGCCCGCGTATATTCTGCTTGGCTCCGTGGACTCTATCAATAGTGGTCTCGGCACGATAGGTTGAGTTGTGCTGCGTTCGGTTGCGTTACGTATGGTCATGTCAGGACAGGGTAACTCCGGCTATTATGCTATGCACTGCGATTCTGTGGACTTCTGCGCTCTACTCTCCTCTTGTATGGTCTGCTTGACGCTGTGGGTGGCAGCAACAGAGGTCTCGGCACGTTAGGAATAGTCACGTTACGTTTGCTTACGTTACGTTTGGCTATGTCAGAAGAGGATAGCTTTGATTTTTGTGCTGTACACTGACGCTCGGTGGATTTCTGTGCTCTACTTTGATTTTATACTCTCCGATAGGCTCTGGGGATGCCAGCGATAGTGGTCAGGGCACGTTAGGCTTTATTATGCTGCGACCGGTTATGTTATGTTAGTTTGGTTTGGGTTTGGATTGCTTCGACTTTCGTGTTATACGTTGTTATTCGGTGGTATTCTGCGCTCTACTGTGCCAAACTATACTCTGCTCGGATCTGAGGAGGCCAGCAATAGTGGCCGCGGCACGTTACTTTGAGGTATGCTACGTTTGGCTATGTTTCCACTTGTTATGTTAGGAAGGCATGGCTTCAACTTTTGTGCTATACGCTCATATTCGTTTGACTTCCGTGCTTCGCTGTGCTATACTATATTCTGCTTGGCCCAGTGAGGTCCAGCAATAGTGGTCGCGGCACGTCATGCTTGGTTGGGCATCGTTTGGTATGGTTATGTTGGTTTGTGCTAGGCTTTGGTAGCTTCGTCTTTTCAGCTATACACTGCTGTTCTATGTTCTCCTGCGCTCCATCCCTTCTAGTATGTTCTGCTTGGCCCTCGGGAGGCCAGCGAAATTGGACTCGTCACGTCAGGTAGGATTATGCTACGTTAGGTAATGACACGATTGCTTATGTGTGGAGAGGGTATTTGTGACTTTTGTGCTATACGCTGCTATTCGGTGGATTCTTGCGCTCTACCGTGCACTAGTATATTCTGCTTGGCTCTTTTTATGTCAAGAAGAATGGTCTGGGCACGTCACATTGTGCTATGTTACGTTTGGTTATGTTGCGTCCGTTTTGGTTGCGATAGGGTAGCTTTGATCTTTGTGCTGTACAGCGCTATTCACTCGATATCTGCGCCCAGCGTTGCTCTACTAGGATCTGCTTGTCTCTGGGGAGTCCAGCAATGGCGGTCGTCTCACGTTTGGTTTCGTTAGGTCACTCTTGGCTGGGTTAGGATAGGATAAGTTTGGTTAGGGCGGGTTTGACTTTTATGCTATACAACGTTATTCGGTGGACCTCTGCGCTCTTCGGTGCGCAATCGCATCTGCTTGTGTCCGTGTACGCCAGGAAAAGCTGTCGCGGAAATTTGGGTTGAGCTATGTTCTGTTTGGTTAGGCTGTGTTTGGTTAGGTTTTGCAGGGATAGCTTCGACTTTTGTGCTATACAATGCACTTCGTTCGATTTCGGCGTTCTGCATCAGTCTGCTAGGTTCTGCTTGGCTTCCGCGAGGCCAGCAATGGCGGTCGTGGCGCGATAAGTTTAATTAGGTAATGTTCAGTTATGTTACGTATGGACAGTTTAGGATAGGATACCATAGACTTTTCCGCCACACACTGCAATGCGGTGGATTAGTGTGCTCTCCCGTGTTCTAGAATATTCTGCTTAGCTCTGGGAAGGCCAGCAATAGTGTTCTCCGACCGTTGGTTCGAGTTAGGCTACGTTAGGTTGCGTTACGGTTGGTTAGGTTTGGAGAGGACAGCTTTGACTTTAGTGCTCGTCTCGTCTCGTTGTGTTGAGTTCGGTTCCGTTTGGTTAGGTTATATTTGCTTGTGTTAGGTCCGGCTAGGTCTGTCTTTTCCGTTGAACACTGCGCTCCTGTGGCGTTCTGCTCTCTACTCTCCTCTTATATGTTCTCCTTGGCTGTGGGGATCGTGAGCAATAATAGTCGAGTAACCTGAGGTTGAGTTAAGTTACGTCTGGTTACGTTAAGATTGGTTAGGTTAGGAGGGTCTAGCTTTGACTTTTGCGATATACACTGTTATCCAAGAGATTTCTGCACTCCACTGTGATCTAATGTGTTCAGCTTGGCTCTGGGCGGTCAGCATTATTGGCATCGGCACGTTACGTTGGGTTAGGCTACGTTTGGCTACGTTAGGTTAGGGTGTCTCGGACATTTGTGCTTCACACTGCAGTACGTTTGATTTTTGCGCTACACTCTGCTCTAGTATATACTGGTTGGCTCTGTGAAAGTCAGCAATAGTGGTCTAGGCTCGTTAGGTTTGGTTAGGTCACGTTTGCTTATGTTATGTTTGGCCATATTAGGCTAGGGTAACTTCGACTTTTGTGCTAAAAACTGCTGCTCGGTATAATCCCGCTCGCTGCTGTAATACAATACGCTCTGCTTGTCTCTGGAGAGGCCGGCAATGGTGGTATCGGCACGAAGGTTCGAGGTATGCTACGTTGGTCAGGATAGGTTAGCTTGCGTCATGCTACGATATCTTCGACTTTTCTGACATAGTCTGCCATTATATAGACTTCTGCGCTCTGCTCTCTTGTAATATCTCCTGCTTTGCGATGGGGAGGCCAGCAATAGCGGTCTAGGCACGTTAGGTTGGATTTGGCTGCGATTGGCTATGTTGCGTTTGGTTAAGTTACTATAGGATAACTTCGACTTCTGTGTCACATACTGCTATTCGATAGATTTCTGCGCTATACGGTGCCCTAATATACTCTGCACGACTCTGCGGTGGCCAACAAAATAGGTCGTGGCACGATTAGTTGAGGTAGGATACGTTTGGCTGGGCCAGGTTTGGCTAGGTTTGGTCATGATGGCTTTCGCCTTTGCGCTGTAAACTACTTTTCGGTGGATTTCTACACTGTGGTGTGTTGCAAGGTGCTCCTCTTGCCTCTGGGGAGGCCAGCAATTGCGGCCGCGGCGCGTCAGGTTGAGTTATGCTACGCTTGATTAGGTTAGGCTAGGATAGAGTTGACTTTTGTGCTACACATTGCT
>NW_016908841.1:19631-43005 GCF_001483705.2 Eufriesea mexicana | reverse complement strand
AACGTCAGTTTTGGTTGTATCACGTTTGGTTACGTTGCGATTGATTAGGTTAGGATTGCCTAGCTATGACTTTTGTGCTATACACTGCTGCTCGGCGGATTCCTGCACTCTACTCTGTTCTAGTGTATTGTGGTTGGCTCGGTGGAAGTCAGCAATAGCGGTCATTGCACCTTAGGTTGGGTTATGTACCGTTTGGTTATGATACGTTTGGTTAGGTTAGGCTAGAATGGCTTTGACCTTTGTGCTATACACTGCTGTTCGGTGGAATTCTGCGTTCTGCTTTGCTCTAATATGCTCTGTTTGGCTCTGGGGAGGCCTGCCGTAGTGGTTTCGGCACATTAGGTTTAGCTATGCAACGTTTGGTAATATTACGTTAGTTTGGGTTATGTCTGCATACCTTTGACTTTCGTGGTATACACTGCTTGACCCTACCTCCGACAGAAACAGTGGTCGTGACACGATAGTTTGGGTTAGGTTACGTCTGGACAAGCTAGGCTGTGTTAGGTTTGGTTATGATGGATTTGGCTTTTATGCTATACACTGCTATTCGGTGGATTTCTGCGCACTACTGTGATCAAGTATGGCACGCTGTGTCCTGGAGAGGACAGAAGTAGTGGCCGCAGCGCGTTAGGTTGAGTAATGTTACGTTTGGTTTGGTTAGGTTTGTCCAGGTTAGGATATGATGTCTTTGACTTCTGTGCTGTACGTTGGAATGCTGTGGACTTCTACGCTCTACTGAGCTCAAGTATGCTATGCTTGGCTCTGGGGAAGCCAGTAATAGTGGTCTCGGCGCATTTGTTTGAATTAGTATACGTTTGGTTATACTACATTTGGATGGGTTAGGAGAGGATAACCATGACTTTTAACCTATACACTGCTATTCGGTGGATCTCTACACTCTACATATATCAACTATACTCTGCTCGACTCTGGCGAGGTCTGTAACAGCGGTCGCGGCACGTTAGTTTGATTTAGGCTAAGTTCGGTTATGTTACGTTTGGTTAGGGTAGGAGACGATGGCATTGACTTTTTGGCTATTAACTGGTATTCGGTGAGCTTCTGCGCTATACTGCGCTCTAACATGCTCTGCTTGGCTCTGGCGAGACCAGAAATAGTGGCCGCGGCGCGTCAGGCTGCGTTAAGTTACGTTCGTTTGGGCCCGGTTTGTTTGGGTTAGGTTAGAGTGTCTTTGACTTCATTCCTGTACATCGAAGTGCGGAGTGTTTCTGCGCTCTAGGTTGCTGTACCATACTCTGCCCGAATCTGGGTTGGCCAGCAATTGAGGTCGTGGTACGATAGTCTGAGTTACGTTACGTTTTGCTAGGATAAAGTGGGTTAAGGTCGGTTATGATGGCCTTGGCTTTTGTGCTGTGCACTGCCATTCCGTCGACTTCTGCGCTCTACATTGCTCTACTACACCATGCTTGACTATGGGGAGGCCAGCAATTTTGGGCATGGCACGAAAATTGCGTTAGGCTCCGTTTCTTCTGGTCAGGATATGTTATGGTTGGGGAGGTTAGCGTTGGGTTTTGTGCCTTGCACTGCTATTCGGTGGATTTCTGCGCTCTACTGTGCTCTATTATACTCTTCTCGTCCCTGTGGAGGACAGCAACTGTGGTCTCGGCACGTTAGGTCCATTTAAGCTACATTCGTTTATGTTACGTTTCATCAGGGCAGGAGAGGACAACTTTGACGTTTGTGCTGTGCACGGCTATTCGGAGGACTTCCGCCCTCTACTGTGCTCTAATTCTCTCTCCCAGGACCTGAGGAGGCCGTCAACAGTTGCCTCGGCTCATTAGTCTTGGTTAGTCTACGTTTTGGTTTGGTCAGGTTATGTCAGGTGAGGTTTGGGTATCTTTCGCATTTGCCATGTTCGATGCTACATTGTGGCTTTCTGCGATTTACTGTGCCACGTGGTTTTCTTCTTGGTTCTGTGAATTCCAGTGATAGTAGTATCTACACGTTAGTCCGAGTTAGGTTACGTTTGGCCTTATTACGTTAGGATAGGTTAGGATATGGTAGCTTCGATTTATGTGGTATACACTGCTATTCGCTGTATTTCTACGCTCTGCATAGCTCTACTATGCTCTGCTCTACACTGGAAAGGCCAGTAATAGTGGCCTCGCCATTTTAGCTTGAGTTAGGCTATCTTTGGTTATGATACGTTTCGTTAGGATAGGAGAAGGTAGCGGAGACTCTTGGGCTATCTACTACCGTTCGGTGGATTTCTGCGCCCCGCCGTTCTCTAATATGCTCTGCTTGGCTCTGAGGAGGACAGCAATAGTTGTCTCGGCACGATAGGTTAAGATGGGTCGCGTTCGGTTAGGTTATGTTTGTTCGGGTCAAGTTTGGATAGCTTCATCTTTCTTTGCACAGCCTGTTATTCGGTGGATTTCTGAGCTCTACTGTACTCTACTGTACTCTGCTCGAGTCTGGGGTGACCAGCAATTGTGGTCGCTGCAAGTTAGGTTGAGCTATGCTACGTTTGGGTGTGTTTCGATTGGCTATGTTAGGAGAGGGTAACTGACATATGTGCTCAACACTACTATCCCATGGACTTCTGCGCTCCACTGTGCCCTACCATGATCTGCTTGTCTCTGGGGACGCCAGCAATAGCGGTCGCGGCACGTTACGTTGGCTTAGGCTACGTTCGGCTATGTTCCGGTTGGTTACATTAGGAGAAGATAGCTTTGCCTTTTGTGCTAAGGACTGCAGTACGGCGTGTTTCGGTGCCCTAATCTGCTCTAGCATATTCTGGCTGGCTCTGCAGTGTTCAGCAGTACTGGTCACGGTACATTAGGTTGAGTTTGGCTACGCTTGGCTGTGTTACACTTGGTTAGGGTGGAGAATGATACCTTTGACTTTTGCGCTATACAATGTTTCTGTGAGGATTTCTGCGCTCTGCTGTTCTCTCATATGCTCCTCTTTGCTCTGGGATGGCCAGCAATAGTGTTATTGGCACGTTATGTTATGTTAGGCTACGCTTGGTTTGATTACGTTAGTTTGGTTAGGCATCGATAGCTTTCACTTTCGTGGTACACAGTGATATTCGGTGACTCTCTAAGCTCTACTGTTCTCTACTATACTCTACTCGACTGTGGGGAGGCCAGAAATGGTGGAAGCGGCACGTTAGTTTCTGCTATGCTACGCCTGGTTATGTTAGGTTTGGCTATGTTAGGGCAGGGCAGCTTTGACTTTTGTGATATACACTGCTATTCGGAGGATTTCTGCGCTCTACATTGCTTTATTATACTCTGGTCGTCCCTGAGGTGGCCTATTTGTGATATACACTGCTATTCGGAGGATTTCTGCGCTCTACATTGCTCTATTATACTCTGGTCGTCCCTGAGGTGGCAAGAATTTGTGGTCGTGGCACGATAGTTTGAGTTAGGTTGCGGTTGGTTCGGCTACGTTGGGTCAGGTTTGGCTTTGATGGTTTTGACGTTTGTGTTATACACAGCTGTTCGTTGGATTCCTGCAATCTACTGTGCTCTTGTATGTTCTGCTTGGCACAGGAGAGGCCAGAAAAAGTGGCCTCGGCTCGCTAAGTTTAGTTATTCCAAGTTCCGGCTGGTTAGATTAGGCCAGGACAGGTTAGGATATATTTGGCTTTATTGCTATGCGCTGCTATTTGGTGGCTCTCTGGGCTCTACTGTGCCCCAGCATATTCTGCTTGGCTCTAGGGATTCCAGCAGTATTGGTCTCGGCGCGTAAGTATAAGTTGGGATACGTTTGGTTATATTACGTTAGGTTGGGTTAGGAGAGGATAGCTTTGACTTTTGCCCTGTACGCTGCTATTCGTTGGATTTCTGCGCTCCACTGTGACTTGATATGTGCAGCTTGGCTCCGCGAATGCCAGCAATAGATGTCTCAGCGCGTTACGCTGCGGTAAGCTATGTTTGGTTTGGTTAGGTTAGTAAATCTGGGACTTTGCGCTTTACGCAGTAATGTGGCGGCCTTCTGCGCCCTACTGTGCTCTAGTAAATTCTGCCTGGCTCTAGAGATGTCAGCAATAGTGGCCTAGGTTCTCTAGGATTTGTTAGGTTACGTTTGGTTATGTTATGTTTTGTTATGTTAGGCTAGGATACCTTTGACTTTTGTGCTACACATTACCATTCGGTGGATTTCTGCGCACTAGTGTGACCAAGTATGCCCTGCTTCGTTCCAGCAAGACCAGAAGTAGTGGCCGCGGAGCGTTAGGTAGGGAAATGTTACGTTCTGTTATGTCAGGCAAGGATAGGTTTGGTCAGGGTGTCCTCGACTTTTGCGTCTTTCGCTGCAATGAGGTCGATTTCTACGCTCTACTGTTATGTAGTACATTCTGCTCGTCCGTGCGGAGGACAGCAGTAGTGGTCTCGGCACGTTAGGTTGAGTTAGATTACGTTTGCCTATGTTACGTTTCGTTAGGTTAGGTCACGATGGATCCGACTTTAGTGCTATACACTGCTATGCGGTGGAATTCTGCGCTCTAGTGTTCTCTAGCATGTTCTGCTTGGCGCTGTGGAGGCCAGTAATAGCAGTCTCGGCAAGTTAGGTTGAGTTAGGTTACATTTGGTTAGGTTTTGTTTGTTTGCGCTAGGCTTGGATAGCTTTCACTTTCTCAGCATATACTGCTATTGGTTGGATCTAGGCTAGGATACCTTTGACTTTTGTGCTACACATTACCATTCGGTGGATTTCTGCGCACTAGTGTGACCAAGTATGCCCTGCTTCGTTCCAGCAAGACCAGAAGTAGTGGCCGCGGAGCGTTAGGTAGGGAAATGTTACGTTCTGTTATGTCAGGCTAGGATAGGTTTGGTCAGGATGTCCTCGACTTTTGCGTCTTTCGCTGCAATGAGGTCGATTTCTACGCTCTACTGTTCTCTAGTACATTCTGCTCGTCCGTGCGGCGGACAGCAGTAGTGGTCTCGGCACGTTAGGTTGAGTTTGATTACATTTGGTTAGGTTTTGTTTGTTTTCGCTAGGCTTGGATAGCTTTGACTTTCTCGACATAGACTGCTATTGGGTGGACTTCTGCGCTCTACTCAACTCTCCTATACACTGCTCGACTCTGTGGAGGCCAGCAATATTGGTCGCTGCACGTTACGTTTTGTTAGGCTACGTTTGTGTACATCGCGATCGGATAGGTTAGGAGAGGGCAGCTTTAACTTTTTTGCTATTCACTGATGTAAGGCGGATTTCTGCACTCTGCTGTTGTCTAATAAGTTCAGCTTGGCTCTGGTAAAGACAGCAATTGTGGTAGGAGCACATTATATTGAACTATGCTACTTTCGGTTAGGTTAGGTTATGTCATGTTTGGTTCGGGTATCCTCGGCTTTAGTGCCTTACACTGCAATGGGGTGGATATCTGCGCTCCCCGATGGCATAGTATGTACAGCTTGGGTCCGGGAAAGCAAGTAATAGTGGTCTCGGCACGTTACGCTCTGTTATGTTACGTTCGTATATGTTAGGATAGGTCTGGGTAGGTTACGATATCTTCGACTTTTGCATTTTACTCTGCTATACGGTGGATTTCTGCGCACTACATTGATCTACTAGGCTTTGCTCGGCTCCCAGGAGAGCAGCAATAGTGGTTGCAGCACGTTGCGTTAACTTTGGCTGAGTTAGGTTAGGTTATGTTAGTTTGGGTTTGGTTTGGGTATCTTCGACTTTTCTGCTGTACGCTGAGACTCTATGGATTTCTGCGCCCTACTCTACTCTCATATGTTCTGCTTGGCCATGTGGAGGCCAGCAATAGTGGTCGTGACGCGATGGGTTGTGTTACGATGCGTTTGGTCATGCGAGGATATGCTAGGTTTGGCTGCGATGGCTGTGACTTTTGCGCTATACACCGCTTTTCCTTGCATTTCTGCGCTCTACTGTGCTCCGGTACGTACTGCTTGGCACAGAAGTGGCCAGAAGTATTGGCCACGGCCCTTTAATGTTAGTTAGGCCGTGTCTGCCAAGGTTAGGATAGGTCAGGATAGGTTGAGATATATCCGACTTTTGTGCTATGAGCTGCTATTTGCTGGCTCTCTGCGCTCAGCTGTGCTCTGGTGTACTATGCGTGGCTCTGAGGATTCCAGCAATAGAGCCCTCGGCACGTTAGGTTAAGTCAGAATACGTCTGATTATATTACGTTTGGATAGGTCAGTATATAGTAGCATTGACTTTTGTGCCATATACTGCTATTCTGTCGACTTCTGCCCTCTGCATTGCTCTACTACACCTTGCTCGACTCTGGGGTGGCCAGCAATGGTGGGCATGGCACGAAAGTTGCGTTAGGCTACGTTTGTTCAGATTAGGTTAGGTAATGGCAGGGTTGGGTTGCTTAGACTCTCGTGCCTTACAGTGCTCTTCCATGGATTTCTGCGCTGTACTGTGCTCTACAATACTCTACCCGTCTCTGGGCAGGACAGTGATTGTGGTCCAGGCACGTCAGTTTCAGTTAGGCTACTTTCGTTTATGTCAAGCTTGATTAGGGTAGGAGAGGATAACTGTGACGTTTGTGCTATGCACGGCTATCCGGCGGATTTCTGTGCGCTACTGCGCACTAATTCGATCTGCCTGCATCTGGGGAGGGCGCCAGTGGCTGCCTCGGCTCGCTAGGTTTTGTCAGTCTACGTTCGGTTTGGTCTGGTTAAGACAGGTAAGGTTAGTGTATCTTTGACGTTTGTGCTATTAGCTGCTATTTGATGCCTTTCTGGGCTCTACTGTGCTCTCTTGTATTCTTCATGCCTCTGGGGATGCTAGTACTAGTGGTCTCGGCACGTTAGTCTGAGTTATGCAACGTTTGGCTTTATTACTTTTGGCTTTATTACGTTTGGATAGGTTAGAATAGGGTGTCCGTGACATTTGTGATATAAACTGCTATTCGGTGGATTTCTGCACCCTACATTGTTCTACTATACTATGCTCGACTCAGGGCTGGCCAGTGATAGATGTCTCGACCCGTTATGTTGAGTATGCTACGTTTGGATACCGTACATTGGTTTGGGTTAGGTTCGGATATATTTGACTTTCGTGGTATACACTGATGTTCGGTGGATTTCTGCGCTAGACTCTCACTGCTGTATTCCGCTTGGCCGTGTGGAGTCCAGCAATAGTGGTCGCGGCACGTTATGTTGTGTCATGCTATGTTTGGTTAGGCCTTGTTCGTTCGGGTTAGGCTTGGATAGCCTTGGCTTTCTGCTATTCACTCCGTTTGTATGGAATGCTGCGCTCTACTCTCCTCTACTGTACCCTGTTTTTTTTCTGAGGAGGCCAGCAAGAGTGTTCGCGGCTAGATAGGCGGAGATACGTTAGGTTTGGTTTGGTTATGTCAGGTTAGGTTTGGTTAGGGTAGCTTTGACTTTTGTGCAATACAATGTCATTCGTTGGATCTCTGCGCTCTACATTTCTCTACTGGGGCGGCCAATAATATTCGTTGAGGACCTATTCTACTAGTTAGGTTACGTTTGTCTGTGTTTTGGTTGATTTCGTCAGGGTAGGATACTTTTGACTTTTGTGCCATGCACTGCTGTTCTGCGGATTTCTGCGCCCCACTTTGCTCTAATATGATCTGGTTAGGTGTGTGGAAGCCAGCAATGGTGGTCTCGGCAAGTTAGGTTCAGTTATGTTACGTTTGGTTTGCCTAGGTTGGGATAGGTGTGGTTAGGGGAGCTTTGACTACTGTGCTGTGCGCTGCTATTCCGCGGCTCTCTGCGCTCTACATTGCTCTACTTCACGGAGCTCGACTCTGGGTAAGCCTGCATAGTACTCGTGGCTCGTTACGCTGTGTTATGTTACGTTTGCTTAGGTTGGGTTGGGCTAAGTTTGGTTGTGATAGCTTCGACCTTCGCGCTTTACACTGTTATACGGTGGTTCTCTGCTCTTTAACCACCTCTAATCATTTCTGCTTTGCTCTTGGGATGCCTGTAATCGTGGTCGTGGCCCGTTAATTTGAGCTAGGTTACGTTCGGGTGAGTTATGCGACCTTGGGTTAGGCTTGGGCAGCTTTGACACTTGCGGTGCCCGCTACCATTCTATGGACCTCTGGTCTCTAATGTGCTCTATCTTACTCTACTTTTCTCTTTGGAGGCCAGGAATAGTGTTTCTGGCACCTTTGCTTGAGTTACTTCACGTTCTGTTAGGCCAGGTTGGGCTATGTTTGGCTGCGATGACTTTGACTTTTGTGTTATACACTGCTATTCGGTGGATTTCTGCAATCTGCTGTGCCCAAGTATCTTCTGATTGGCTCTGTCGATGTCAGCAATAGTGGTCTCGGCATGTTAGGTTGATATAGGCTACGTCAGATTAGGTTATGTCAGGTTATGTTTGGTTAGGATAGCATTGACTTTCGTGATATACACTGTTACTCGGTGGGCTTATGTGATCTCCAGTGCTCTACTGTAACCTGCTTAGCTCTGTGGAATCCGGCAGCATTGGTCGCGGCACGCCTCCTTGAGTTGTTCTACCTTGGTTTGGGTTACGTACGGTTAGGTTATGTCGGGATATGCTTGACTTTTCTCTTCACACTGCAATGCGGTGTACTTCTGAACTTTTCTGTGCTCCCGTATATTCTGCTTCGCTCTGCGGAGGCCAGCAATAGATTTCTCGGCGCGCTCGGTTTGATTAGGCTACATTCGCGTATGACAAAATTGGTTATGTTTGGATAGAATAGCTTAGACTTTTGTGCCATTCACTGCTATTCGTTGTATTTCTGCGCTCTACTGCGCTCTACTGCGCTCTACTGCGCTCTAATTTGCTCTACTCGGCTCTGTGGCGGTCATTAATAGTGTTCTCGGCACTCTAGGTTAAGTTGGGCTACGTTTCGCTAGCGTAGGTTAGGAAGTCGAAGTTAGGGCTTAATCGACTTCTGTGCTATACACTGATATTCGGTGGATTTCTGCGCTCTGCATTGCTCTTCTATACTCTGCTCGGCTCTGGGGCGGCGAGCAGTGGCGGCCGTCGCACGTTAGGTTCAGATACGTTACGATAGGATATGTCAGGTCTGGCTGCATTCGGTTACGGTAGCTTTGACTTTCGTGCTGTACACTGTTGTTCGGTGGATTTCTGTGAACTATTGTGCTCTACTACATTATGCCTGACTCCGGGGAGGCCAGGAGCAGTGGTCGCCGCACGTTATGTTGAGATATGCTACGTTCGGTTAGATTAGGTTATGTCAGGTTACGCTATTGCGTCTTCGACCTTTGTGCTATTCACTGCATTGCGGTGGATTTGTGCGCTCTACTGTGCCCTAGTATATTCCGCTTGTCTCTGTGGAGATCAACAATAGTGGTCTCGTCATTATAGGCTGAGTTTGGGTACGTTTGTATGTGTTACGTTTGCCTAGGTCAGGATCGGCTACTTTGGCTTTTGTACTATTCACTGATAATCAATGGGTTGCTGCGCTCTAGTGTGCTCTATTATGCCCTGCATGGCTCTGGGGATGCCAGAAATATTGGACTCGTCATATCATGCCTAGTTACACTATTTTTGAACAGGTTCTTTACGGTCATGATAGGTCAGGCTCTGTCTGACGTTTGTGCTACTCACTGCAAAGAGTTGGATTTCCGCTCTCTGCTGTGCTCTAGTATATTCCGCTTGGATCCGGGGAGGCCAGCAATAGTGGGCTCGGCACGTTAGGTTGAGTTATGCTACGATTGGATTTGTTACGTCTGGTGAGGTTAGAATAATATGGTCTAGACTTTTTTTACTATACACGGCAGTCCGTGGGTTTCTGCGCTCTACTGTGCTCTAGCGTATACTGCTTTGCTCTGGGAAGGCCAGAGGTGGTGGTCTCGGCACGTCAGGCTGTTTATAGCTACGTCCGTTTGCGTTACGTTAGGTTAGGTAAAGATGGAATAGCTTAGACTTTTGTGCTATAAACGGCAATTCGGTGGACTTCTGCGCTCTAGTGTACTCTAGTAAGTTCTGCTTGGCTCTGTGGAGTCCAACAATAGTGGTCTCGTAATGTAAGATTGAGTAGGGATACGATTGCTTATGACACGTTTGATGATGCTAGGACAGAGTAGCTTAGACCTTTGTGCCGTGCACTGCGATTCGGTGGATTTCTGCGCTCTACATTGCTGTAAAACTCTCTGCCTGTCTCTGGGGAGGCGAGCAATTGTGGTCGTGTCGCGATAGGTTGAGCTATATTACGTCTGATTACGTTAGGTTATGCTATGTTTGGTTACGGTAGCCTTGACTTTCATGCCGTACTATGTTAATCGGTGGATATCTGTGTCCCACTGTGCTCTACTACATTCTGCTTGGCTATGGGCGGTCGGGATCTGTGGCCGCGGCACGTTACTTTGTGCTATGGTACGTACGGCTAGGTTGAGTTATGTCATTTTATGCTAGTATATCTACGGCTTTTGTGCTATACACTGCAATTCGGTTGGTGTTTGTACTCCGCTGTGCTTTAGAATATTCTGCTTGGCTCTGGGTAGGCCAGAGATAGATGTATCGCCAGGATATGTTGTGTTACGTTACGTTTGGTATGTTACGTTGGGCTAGATTAGGAGAGGCAACTTCGACTTTTGTGATTTTCACTGCTGTGCCGTGGAATTCTGCGCTCTAATGGGCTCTAATATTCTCTGCTTGGATCTGGAGACTCCAGCAAAATTGGTCTCGTCACGTTATGTTGAGTTACACTGCGTTTGGGTAGGGTAGGTAGGAACAAGTTAGGTAAGTGTATGCTCGACTTTTGTACTATACGCTGCAATGTGGTTAATTTCTGAGCTCCGCTGTGCTCTAGTATACCTCGCTTAGCCCTGAGGAGGTGAGCAATTGTCGTCTCGGCACGTTAGGCTGAACTAAGCTGCGATCGGTAATGATACGCTTCGAGAGTTTTGGATAGTGTAGTTTGGACCTTCCTGCTGTACACGGCTATTCGGTGGGCTTCTGCGCTCTAGTGTCCTCTAGAATATTCTATTTGGATCTCGGGTTCCAGAAATACAGACTTCAACACGTCGTGCTTAGTTACACTACGTTTGGATTGGTTAGGTGAGGTCAGGTTAGGTCACGTTATGTCTGTCTTTTGTGCTATTCACTGCTATGGGGCGGGTTTTTGCGCACTACTGAGCTCTAGTATATTCTGCTTGCCATTGTGGAGGCCACCAAAAGTGGTCTCGCCATGTTAGTTTGACTTAGGTTACTTTTCGTTGGATTAGGTTAGGTTAACCTCGGTCAAGCTAATTTAGTCTTTGGTGCTATTCACTGCTATACGGAGTACTGCTGCGCTGTACTGTGCCCTACCTTATTATGCCTAGCCCTGAGAATGCCGCCAAGGGCGGACGTGGCACGTTACGTTGAGGTAGGATACGCTCGGTTAGGTTACGTTAGGGCAGGTTAGGCAAGGATATCCTCGACTTTCGTCACATACACCGCTATTCATCGGATTTCTGCGCTCTGCATTGCACTACTATACACTGCTCGAATCTGGGGAGACGAGCAATAGCGATCGCGGCGGGTTAGATTGAGTTAGGTTATGTATGGTTATGTCAGGTTGGGTTAAGTTTGGTTAGGGTAGCCACGACCTTCGTACTGTACACTGTTATTCGGTGGCTTTCAGTGATCTAATGTGCTCTGTTGCACCATGCTTGCCTCAGGGGATGTCAGGTGCAGTGTTCCCGGCACGTTATTTTGGGTTATGCTACGTGCCGTTATGTTTGGTTAGGTCAGGTTAGGTAAAGATATCCATGGCTTTTGGGCTATTCAATGCAATGCGGTGGATTTCTGAGCACTACTGTGCTCTAGTGCCTTCTGCTTGTATCTGTAGGGACAAGCAATATTCGCCTTTTAATATTAGGTTGTGTTAGACTACGTTTGGGTACGTCAAGTTCAGCTAGGTTAGGATAGGCTACTTCGGCTTCTGTGCTGTTCATCACAATTCGGTAGATTTCGGCGTTCTAATGCGCTCTAATATGCTCTGCTTTTCTGTGGGAGGCCAGCAATATTGTCCTCGTCATGTTATGTTGAGTTACGCTACGTTCGGTTTATTAAGGTGTGGTTAAGATGTATTAGAATAGGATAGCTTCGAGTTTTGCCCCACACAATGCTATTCTATGGGATTCTGAGCTCTTCCGTTCGCTTTCACACACTGCTAGTCTCTGTGGACGCCGGGAACAATGCTGTCAGGAGGCTAGCTTGATTTATGTAACGTTTGGTTGGGTTAGGTTTGGTTAGATTTCGTTGGGTTAGCTTTGACATTTGTGCTATACGCTGCTATACTGTCGAGTTCAGCGTGCTACATTTCTCTGCTATACGCTGGTTGGATATCGTGAGGCCAGCGAAAGTGGCCGTGGCACCCCAGATTGTGTTACGTTACATCTGGTTATGTCACGTTTGGTCAGGTTAGGTGAGGATAAATTCGATTTTTGCGTTATACATTGCTGTTCGGTCGATATGTTCGCTCTACTCTGCCGTAATATGCTCCGCGTGACACTGTGGAAGCCAGCAATAGAGGTATCGGAACGTTAGGTTGAGATACGGTACGCTTGGATATGCTAGGTTAGTCTGGGTTAGATTAGAACACCTTTGAATTTTTTGCTCTACATAGCCATTCTGTGAATTTCATCGCTCAACTTTCCTCTGATATGTTCAGCGTGGCTCTTGGGACGCCAGCAATCGCGGCCGCGGGACCTTAAGTTGAGTAGTGCTACGTTTGGTTAGGATACGTTGCCTTTGTTGTGTTTGGATAGATTCGGCTTTCGCGGTATACGCTGTCATTCGGTAGACTTCCGCGCTTTACTGTGCTCCAATATATTTTCCTCGACGCTGGGACGGCCGGCAATAGCCGTCGCCGCACTTTAAGTTCAGTCTGACTACGCTTGACTAGGTTGGGTTAGGTTAGGTTTGTTTAGGATAACTCCTACTTTTGTTGTATACACAGGAGTTTGATGGCTTTCTGCGCTCTACTATACTCTAGAATATTCCGCTTGCCGCTGTGGAGGCTGGCAATCGTGGTATTGGCACTTTAGGTTGATTTAAGCTACATTCGCTTGTGTTACGTTTGACTACATTAGGATGGGGTAGCTCCGACTATTGTACCATGCACAGCGATTCTATGTCTTTCTGCGCTCTATTTTCCACGAATATGTTCAGTTTGGCTTTAGGGAGACCAGCAATAGCGGTCACGGCACGCTAGTTTGAGTTAGGTCACGTTTTTTTATGATACGATTGGTTAGGTTAGGAGAGGATAGTTTGGCTGTAGCGCTATAGCCTGCTACTAGGTGGATTTCACGACCCAACAGGGCTCTTGTATTTTAAGCTCGGCTCTGTGAAGGACAGCAATAGTGGTCTCGTCACGTCATGCTTAGCCACAATACGTTTGGATCGGTTAGGTAAGGACAGGTAAGGTCGGGGTATGTCTGACTTTTGTGCTATACACTGCAATGCGGCTGGTGTCTGCGCTCTGCTGTGCTCTAGTATATTCAGCTTGGCTTTGCGGTGGCCATCAGCAATGGTCTCGGCACGTTAGGCAGGGTTTAGCTGCTTCTCCATATATTACGTTTGGTTAGGTTAGGTTAGAACACCTTAGACTTTTGTGCCATAAGCTGCTAGTCGGTAGACTTCTGCGCCCTAGTGTGCTCTAATATGCTCTGCTCGGTTCTTTGGAGTCCGGTAATAGTAGTCCCGCGCACGTTTCTTTGAGTTAGGTTAGGTTTCGTTGAATAAGGTTAGGTTAAGCTCGGTCAGCTTAACTTACACTTTCGTGCCATAGACTGCTATTCGGAGTATTCCTGCGCTCTACTGTGCTCTACTAAAGAACGCTTAGTCCTCAGAGTGCCAGAAATGTTGGTCTCGGCACGTTATGTTGAGTTCGGCTACGTTCGGTTAGTTCAGGTTGGGTCATGTTCGGGAACGTTAGCCTTGACATTCGTGTTATACACTGCTGTTCGGTGGATTTCCGCGCGCGACTGCGCTGTACTACAACCTGCTTGGCCCTGCGGAGGTCGGCAATAACTGCCTTGTCATGTTAGGTTGAGTTAGGTTACGTTTGGGTATGTTACGTTTGGCCAGGATAGGGTAAGCTACTTTGTCTTTTGCGCTTTACACAGCTAGTCCTTGGATTTCTGTTATCTACTGTGCTCTACTGCATTCTGCTTGGCTCTGTGTAGCCCAGCATGGTTGGGTTCGTCATGATATATTAAGTTAGGCTACGTTTGATTAGGTTAAGTTATGCTATGTTTGGTTAGGATTGCATTGACGAACGTGCTGTACCCTATTATTCTACGTGTTCCTGTGAGCTACAGTGCTCTAGTGTATTCTGATTGGCTCTGCGGATTCCGCAGCAGTGGTCGCGGCACGCTCTGTTGAGTTACGCTACCTGTGGTTAAGTTAGGTTAGGACAGGTTATGTTATGATATCCCCGACTCATGTGATATTTACTGCAATACCGTGCATATCTGCGCACTACTGTGCACTAGTGCACTCTGCTTGTCCCTGTGGATGTTGGCAGTGTTTGTCTAGTCATGATAGGTTGAGATAGATTACGTTTAGGTATGCTAGGTTTGGCTAGGTTAGGATACGCTACCATGGCTTGTGTGCTATTCACAGCTATTCGGTGGATTTCTGAAAGCCAATGTGTTCTAATATGATCTGCTTGGCTCAGGGTTGGCCGGAAGTACTGGCCTCGCCATGCCATGCTTAGTTACGCCACGTTCGGATAGGTTAGGCAAGGTCAAGCTAGGTGATGGTATGACTGACTTTTGTACTATATACAGCAAAACTGTGGAATTCTGCGCTTCAATGTACTTTAATATGTCCTGCTTGGATCCGGGGAGGACAGCAATAGTGGTCTCGGCACGTTAGGTTCAGTTATGCTACATTTGCGTATGTTAAGTCTGGTGATTTTAGGATAGGATAGGATCGACCTTTGCACTGTGCAATGATATCCGCTGGTTTCTGCGATCTACTGTGCTCTAGTACATTCTGCTTGCCTCTGTGTAGGCCACCAATGGTGGCCTCGTCATGTCAGTTTGAGATAGGCTACGTATGGGTATGGCAAGTTTGGGTGTGTTAAGATATGCTACTCTGACTTTTGCGCTTTACACTGCTCTTCGTCGGAATTTTGCTGTCCACTGTGCTCTACTACATTCTGCTTTGCTCCCGAGAGGCTACGGTCTGTGGTCGCGGCACATCAAGTTATGTTATGCTGCGTTCGGCTAGGTTAAATTAGCCCATGTTAGGTTTGGACAGTTACGGCTTTTGTGCTATTCACTGCAATGCTGTGGATTTCTGCGCTGTATTGCGCTCTAGTACATTCTGCTTGTCTCTGTCACGGCCAACAGTAGTTGTCTCGCAATGTTATGTTGTGTTGGGCTACGTTTGGGTATGACACGTTTGGCTAGGCTTGGATAGGCTGCTCTGACTTTTGTGCTATTCACTGCTATTCGTTGGACATCTGCGCTCTAATGCGCTCTAATATGCTCGTCGTGGCTCTGGGCAGCCAGCAATATTTGTCTCGTCATGTTATGCTGTGATACACTACGCTTGGTTAGGTTAAGTTATGTCATGCTCGGCCAGGTTATATTTGACTATCGCGCTATACACTGCATTTCGGAGGATTTCTGCGAACTACTGCACTCTGGTGCACTCTACATGTCCCTGTGGAGGTGAGCAATACATGTCTCATTATGTTAGGATGAGTTTGGCTACTTTCGGTTATGTTACGTTTGGCTAGGTTACGGTACGCTACATTGACTTTTTTGCTTTACACTGTTTTTCGGTGGATTTCTGCTTCCCAATGCGCTCTAATATGCACTGGTTGGCTCTGGTGTGGCCAGTGATAGTGGTCTCGGCACGCTAGTTTGAGCAATGTTCCGTTCCGATAGGCCAGGTTAGGATGGATCGGTTAGGACTTCTTTGACTTTTGTGGTATACACTGCTCTTCGGTGGATTTTTGCGCTCTACATTGCTGTACTACACTCTGCTCAACTCCTAGTGGCACTTTAGGTTGATTCACGTTACGTTTGCTCAGGTTCGGTTTGGTTAAGTTTTCTTAGGGTAGTTCTGACTTTCGTGCTATGCACTACTATCAGGTGGATTTCTGTGATTTACTATGCTCTACTACAGTAGGCATTGTTCTGTAGGCGGGTGGGGGGGGGCTGGAGCAGTGGCCGCAGCACGTCATGTTGGTCTATGCTTCGTGTCTTTAGGTTAGGCTAGGTCTGGTTGGGTCAGGATATCTTCTACTTTTGAGCTGTACACTGCAGTGCGATGGATTTCTGCGCTCTACTGTACTCTGGTATATTCTGCATGGCTCTGGGCTTTCCAGCAATAGTGATCTCGGCACGTTAGATTGAATTGTGCTACGTTTGCATATGTTACGTTTGGCCAAGTTGGTATAGAATGGATTAGACTTTTGTGCCATACACAGCAATACGGTGGGCTCAACTGTGCTCTAATGTGCCCTGTTCGGCTCTGTGGTGTCCAGTATTGGTGGACTCGGCGTGTTAGGTGGAGTTAGGGTTCCGTACGTTATGTTAGGTTAGAAACGCTTGGTCAGGATTTCTTTGATGTTTGTGCTGTACAATGATATACGGTGGATTTCTGCGCCCTAAATTCCACTATTATACTCCGCTCGTCTCTGTGGAGGCGAGTAATAGTGGCAGCGGCACGTTAGGATTGGTTATGTTATGCTTGGGTAGGCTAGGTTAGGCTAAGTTTGGTGAGGGTAGGTTTGGCTTTCGTGCCATACGCAGTTATTCGGAGGATTCCCGTGACCTACTGTGCTCTACTATATTCTGCATGGCTCTGGGGAGGCCAACAATAGTGGTCTCGACACGTTATATTGAATTGGGCTACGACTGGTTACGTTAGGTTAGATAAGGTATGGTTCGGATATATATGACATTTTCGTCATACACTGGAGTGCCGTGGAACTCTGCGCACTAATGTCCTCCAGTACGTTCTGCTTGCATCTGTGAAGGCCAACAGTAGTGGTCTCGTCATGTTACACTGAGTTAGGTTACGTTTGTGTAGGTTAGGTTAGGCTACTTCGACTTTTGTGCTATATACTGCTATTCGTTCCATTCCTGCGCTCTAATATGCTCTAAGACGCAATGCTTGGATCCACGGATGTCATAAATAGCGGTCGCGGCAACATATGCTATGTTAGACAACGTTTGGTTAGGTTAGGTTACTCCATGTTTAGTTAGGATACCTTTGGCTTCTGTGATATACACTGCTGTGCGTCCGATACCTGCGATCTACTCTGCGCTAGTATATACTGCATTGCTCTGGGGGGCCTGCAATTGCTTCTAGTACGTTCTACTTGCTTCTGGAGGTTCCAGCATTATTTGCCTCATAACGTTATGCTGAGTTACAATACGTTTGGATAGGCTAACTCTGGTCAGGTTATGTCAGGTTATGTTTGACTTTTGCGCTATACACTGCAATGCGGTGGATTTCAGCGCTCTGCTGTGCTCTAGTATATTCTGTATGGCTCTGGGAAGGCCAGCAATAGCGGCCCCGCCACGTTAGGTTGAGATATGCCTCGTTTGGCTATGTTACGTTTTGTGAGGTTAGGATGGAATAGATTAGACATCTGCGCTATACAATGCTACTCGCGGATATCTGCGCTCTACTGTGTTCCAATATGTTCTGCTTTGCTCTGGACAGGTCAGCAACTGTGGTCTAGGTACGTTAGGTTGGGCTTGGTTACGTTTAGCCTTACAATATTTGGTCATGTTTGGCTAGGATAGCTATGACTCTTGAGCTGTACACTGCTATTCGGTGAATTCCAGACATCTGCTGTGATATATTATTCCCTGCTTCGCTCTGAAAATTCCAGTAGTGTTGGCAGCTGCGCATTAGATTGTGTTAGGCTACGTTTGGTTAGGTTAGGTTTGTGTCGGCTAGGTTAGGATATCTTTGACTTGCGTGCTATACACTGCCATTCCATGGACCTGTGTGCTCTACTATGCTCTATCATACTCTGCTTGTCTCTGGAAAAGCCAGCAAAGGTGGTTAGGTAGGGATAGATAGATATATAGGTAGGGATAGGGATAGGTGGATAGTCGTTCTACGTTTGGCTATGTTAGATTAGGCCTAGTTACGTTAGGATAACTTTGACTTTTGTGCTCCACATTGCAATTTGGTAGCTTTCTGCGCTTTAATTTCCTCTACTGTACTCTGCTCGACTCTCGAGAGGCCAGCAGTTATGGTCGTGGCGCAATAAATTTTGTTAGGTTACGTTCGGTTATGTTACGCTTGGTCCGGTTAGTATAGGGTACCGTTGACTTTTGTGCTATACACATCTGTAAAGACGATTTCTGCGCTCTACTGCGCTCTCATATGCTCTGCATGGCTATGGGGATGTCAGCAATTGTGGACTCGATCCATTAGATTCAGTTATGTTACGTTTTGCATGGTTTGAGCAGGTCACGTGTGGTTTGGATGGCATTGACATTTGTGCCATACGATGCTACTCGGTGGATTTCTGCGCTGGACTGAGCTCTAGTATATTCTGCTAGGCTATGACGAGGCCAGCAGTAGTGCCCTCGGCACGTTATTCTGAGATATGTTGCGTCTGGTTATGCTACGTTTGGTCTGGTTAGGATATGATAGCTTAAACTTTTGTGCTATGCACTGCCCTTCGATGCATTTCTGCGCTGTACATTTATCTACTATATTCTGTTCGACTCTTGGGAGGCCAGCAGTGCTGGTCTCGGCAGGTTAGCTTGTGTTGAGGTACGTTCGGTTACATTGTGTTGTTCTAGGTTAGCTTCGACTTCCCTGTTGTAAGCTGTTATTAGGTGGAATTCTCCGTCCTACTATGCTCTACTGCTCTCTGCTGGAATTTGGGGAGCCCAACAATAGTGGTGGCGTCACGTTAGTTTGAGTTGTGTTACGTTTGTTTATGTTACGATTGGCTGGGTTAGGAGAGGGCAGTTTTGACTTTTTTGCTACAAACTACTGTACGTTGGATTTCTGCGATCTAGGGTGATCTAATATGCTCTGCCTGTCTCTGGAGATGCCAGCAATACTAGTCTCGGCACGTTACGACGAGTTAGGCTACGTTTTGTCATGTTACATTTGTTATGGTTAGGAGAGGATAGCTATGACATTTGTGCTATACACTGCTATTCGATGAATTTCTGCTCATTATATTGCTGTACTATGCTCTGCTCTTCTATGGGGAGGCGAGCAATGGTGGTCTCGGCTCGTTCGCCTGAGTTAAGCTATGCTCGGGAGCGTTACGCAGGATTGCGTTAGGTATGGGTAGCTTTGACTTTCGCGGTACACGCTGCTCCTCGGTAGATTTCTGCGCTCTACCATTCTCTAGTATATTCTGTTTCGCTATGTGGAGGCCAGCTACCGTGCTCTCGGCACGTTAGGCTGAGGTACGTTGCGTATGTTTATGTCACCGTTGGTTGGGTTAGGAGGTGATGTCTCTGACTTCTGTGCTATACGCTACTATTCGGTGGATATCTGCGTTCTAGATAGCTCTACTATTGCTCTGCACGATTCTCGGGAGGCCTGCAATAGTGATCGCGGCACATTAGGCTGAGCTACGTTACGTTCGGTGTGTTAGGTTCATAGGTTTAGTTTGGTTAGCCATGACTTTCGTTCTATGCACTGATATTCGATGATTTCCTGCCCTCCGTTGTGCTCTAATAGGCACTGCTTTCCCCTGGGGAGAACAGAAGTAGTGGGAGTGGCTGGTTAGGCTTAGCTACGTTACGTTTGGTTAGGTTACGTTAGCATTGGTTAGGTTTGGATAGCTTTGACCATTCTGCTTTTCGCTGCCATTCCATTGACCTCGGCGTCCAACTCTACTCTACTATGTTCTGCTTGGCGACTGGGATACCAGCAGTAGTGGTCTAAGCTCGTCCGGTTTTGTTAGGTAACGTTTAGTTATGTTACGTTTGGTTAGGACAGGATAGGATAACTCCGAATTTTGTGCTATACATTGCTATTCGCAGGATTTTTGCGATCCATGTTGCTCTACTATACTCCACTCGACTCTGAGGGGCCAGCAGTCGAGGTCGTGGCACGATACGTTTTGATAGGTTACGTCTGGATATATTAGATCAGGTAGTGTTTTGTTAGGATGGCGTTGGCTTTTGTGCTATACACTGCTATTCGGTGGATTTCTGCGCTCTACTGTGGTCTAATATGTTCTGTTTGGCTCTGGGGATGCCAGCAATAGAGGTCTCGGCCGGATAGGCTTAGTCTCTCTACGCTCGGTTAGGTTAGGATAGGGCTGGCTCTGATAGGATGGCTCTGATTTTTGTGCTGCACACTGCTGTTCGGTTGATCTCTGCGCTCTAGATAGCTCTACTATACTCTGCTCGACTCAGGGCAGGCCACCAATATCGTTCGTGAAACGATAGTTCGAGTAAGGTTTCGCTTTAATTGGTTAGGTTAGGTGAAGATTGGTTTTGATGGCCTTAACCTTTGTGCTATACGCCGCTGTTCGGTCAGTATCTGCAATCTGAGTTGCTCGACTGTCACCCGCTTTACTCTCGGAAGGCCAGCAGTAGCGGCGGTGGCACGTTTGGATGAGATATGCTATGCCTGGCCAGGCAAGGTATGGCTATGTTTGGCTAGGATAGCATTGACTCTTGTGCTTTACACTGCTGTAGCGTGCACTCAGCGCGCTACTGTGCTCTAGTATATTCTGCTTGGCTACGGGGAGGCCAGCAACAGTTGTCTCGTCACGTTAGGGTTTGGATGGGTAACGTTCGTTCCCGTTACGTTTGGCTAGCTTAGGATAGGGTAGCTTTGACTTTTATGCTCTTCACCGATATTTGGTGGACTTCGGCGCTCTACATTGCACTAATATGCCCTGCTTGCCCTTCTGGCGCCAGCAAGATTATTCTCGGCACGTTATACCTAGCCACGTTACGCTTGGCTCGGCCAGGTTAGGACAGGTTATGTCAGGATACCTTTCACTTCTGTGCCGCAGACAGCAATGCGGAGGATAACTGCTCTCTAATGTGCCCTTGTACGTTCTGCCTGGCTCTGGGGGCCCAGCAATGGTGGTCTCGGCACTCTAGGTCGAGTTATGTTACGCTTGGCTTGTCTAGTTTGGGATTTGTTTGGTTAGGATAGCTTTGTATTTTGTGCTATGCACTGCTGTCCGGTCCACACCTGTGCACTGCACTGCTCTACTATCGCCTGCTTGAATCTTGGGAGGCTAGCACTAGCGGTCGCGGCACGTTTGGTTGAGGGAGGTTACGTTCTGTTAGGTTGGGTTGGGTTGTGTTTTGCTAGGATGACTTTCACTCTTGTGTTGTACACAGCTAATCGGTCGGTATCTGCACCCCGCATTGCGCTATTAGTATCTGCTTGTCTCTGGGGTGGCCAGCAATTGTGGCCTCCCCTCGTTAGGTTGATTTAAATTACGTTTGGTTAATTTAGGGTACGTTGTGTTTGGGTAGGCTACCTTAGACTTTTGTGCTACGCACTGCTATCCTATTGACACGTGAGCTCTTCTTTGCGACATCGCACTCCGCTTGTCTGTGTGGCAGCGAGGAATAGTGCTCTCGCCACTATAGGCTGAGTCATGATACGTTCGCTTATGTTACGTTTGGATAGCTTAGGATAGGGTACATTTGACTTTTGTGCTACATATTGCTTTTCGGTGGATTTCTGCGCTCAACTGTGCACTGATGTGCTCTGCTTTGCCCTGGGAAGGCCAGAAATTGATACCGAGGTGTGTTAGTTCGAGTTACGTTACGTTTGGTTAGTTTATGTTGGCATGGGTAAGGATAGGATAGCTTTGATTTTTCTGCTACACACTGCGGTCCCATGGAATTCTGCGCCCTACCCTCCGCAAGTAAGTTCTGCATGACTCTGGGTAGGCCAGCAGTAGATGCTGCATCACGTCAGTCTGAGTTTGATTACGTTTGGTTACGACAGATTTGTTTATGTCAGGACGGGAGAGCTTTGACTTTTGTGCCATAAACTCATATTCGGTGGATTTCTGCGCCCTCCTTCGCTCGAATGTGACCTGCTTTGTTTTGGGGAGGACAGCAATAGAGGTCTCGGCGCGTTATATTTAGTTAGGTTACGTTCGGTTATGTCGCGGGTGGTTAAGTAAGAAAGCGACAGCTTCGACTTTTGCGCTACACACTGCCACTCGCTGGACTTCTGTGCTCTACTGTGCACTAATATATTGTGCTTGCCTCTGGGAATGCCAGCAGCAACGTTCGTGGCACGTTTGGTTGAGTTTGTTTCCGTTCGCTTTGGTTCGGTTAGGATAAGTTTGGTCAAGGATTGTTTGGCCTTTTGTGCTATGCACTGCTATTCTGTGCCTTCCTGCGATCTACTGAGCCCTAGTATGTTCTGCTTGGCTATGCGGAGGCCAGCTATTGTGGTCTCGGCACGTTAGTCTGAGTCACGTTGCGTACGGATATGTTACGTTTGGTTAGCTTAAGACAGGGCACCTATGACATTTGTGCTACATACTGCTTTTCGCTGGATTTATCCGCTGCACTGTTCTCTAATATGCTCTGCTTTTCTCTGGGGACGCCAGGAATAGTGGCCGCTGCAAGTTAGGTTGAGTTATGTTGCGTTCGGTCAGGATAGGCTTGGTTAGGTTTGGTCGGGATAGCTTTTACTTTTGTGCTGTAGACTGCTCTTCGGTTGATTTCTGCGCTCTACCTTGCTCTACTATACTCTGCTCGACATTCGGGAAGCTAGCAATAGTGGTGGGGGACGTGATGTAGTTTCAGGTTACGTTTGGCTACGTTAGGTTTGGTTAGGTTCGGTTAGGATCGCTATGACTCTCGTGCTATACACTGATATTCGATGGATGCCTGCCATCTACTGTGCTCTACTCTCATCTGCTTGTCCCCGTGGAGGCCAGTAATAGTCGTCGCGGCACGTCATGTTGAGCCTTCTAAGTCAGGATGGGATATGTTGCTTTGGGTTAGGTTAGTGTATCTTTGACTTTTCTGCTGTGCTCTTCGAGTGTATGGATTCCTGCGCTCTACTCTGCTATAATATGTTTCGCTAGGCTCTGGGGAGGCTAGCAATATTGCTGGCGGCATGTTAGGTGTGGTTTCTTTACGTTTGGCAATGTTACGTTTTGTTACATTAGGACAGGGTAACTTTGACTTTTGTGCTATACACAGCTATTCCACGGATTTCTGCGCTCTTCGTTGCTCTACTATACTCTGCTCGACTCTGGGGAGGACAGCAGTGCTTGCTGTGGCACGATAGGTTAGTTTAGGGAACGTTTGGTTAGATTAGGTTAGTATATGTTCGGTTGGGGTTGCTTTGACTTTTGTGCTGTATACAGCTATTCGGTGGCTTTCTGCGATCTACCACGCCCTCATATGTTCTGCTTGGCTCTGCGGATGACAGCAATAGAGGTCTCGGCTCGTCAGTTTCAGTTATTTAAATTCGGTTAGGTTGGGTTAGGCCTGGTTAGGTCAGGATATCTTTGACTCTT
>NW_016908841.1:7093-18549 GCF_001483705.2 Eufriesea mexicana | reverse complement strand
CTTCTGTGCTATTCACAGCTTTTCGGTGGATTTTCGCGCTCTAATGTGCTCTTGTGTCTCTATCTGGCTCTGGGGATGCCAGCAATATTGGTCTCGATACGTTATGTTTGAATACACTATTTTTGGTTTGGTTAGGTTAGGTCAGGTTATGTTAGGATATTTTCGACTTTTGTGCTACTCACTGCAATGCGGTGGATTTCTGCTCACTACTCTGCTCTAGTACAGTCAGCTTGTCTCTGCGGAGGTCAGCAATAGTTGTCTAGTCATGTTAGTTTGAGTTAGGTTATGTTTGGATGTGTTACGTTTGGCTAGGTTGGAATAGGCTACTGTGACTTCTGCGTTCTTCACTGCTGTTCAGTAGATTTCTGCGCTCTAAAGTGCTCTAACGTGCTCTGCCTGTCTCAGTGGATGCCAGCAATATTGTTCTCGCGACGTTACGTTCAGATAGATTACGCTTTGGTTGGTAAGGTGAGGACAGGTTATGTCAGTATATGTTTGACTTTTGTGCTATGAACTAGAGTGCGTTGGATTTCAGCGCCCTACTGCATTCCAATATGTTCTGCTTGGCTCTGAGGTGGCCAGTATTAGTGGTATCGTCACGTCAGTTTGAGTTATGTTACGTTCGTTTATGTTAGGATTGGACATATTAGGATAGGATGCTATTACTTTTGTGCTACTCTCCCAGTATAAACTGATGTTCGATGGATTTCTGCGCTCTAATGCGCTCTAGTATGCTCTCCTTGGCACTGGGGAAGCCAAAAATAGTGGTATCGGCACGTTCTGTTTAGTTAGTGCAAGTTTTACTAGGTTAGGTTTGGTCAGGTTCGGTTGGAATATATTTGACCTTTGCGCTATACCCTGCTAATTGGTGGCTCTGTGCGCCCTACTGTGCTGTAGCCAATAACACTTAGCTCTAGGGCTGCCACCAATGGCGGTCTCGGTACATTAGGTTTAGTTATGACACGTTCGGTTATGATACGTTTGGTTAGGGTAGGATAGGGTTGCTTTGACTTTTGCGCTATACACTGATATTCGTCGGACTTCTGCGCTCTAGCGTCCTTTAATTTGTACGGCTTGGCCCGGGGAAAGCCAGCAATAGTGGCCTCGGCACCTTACGCTCCGTCAGGCTTCATTTTGTTAGGTTAGGTTGGCGTATCCTTGACTTTTGTGCTTTACGAAGCAATGCGGCTGTTTTCTGTTCTCTACTGTCCTCTAGTACATGCTGCTTGGCTCTGGGGTTGTCAGCAATATTGGTCTATACACATTAGGTTGTGCCAGGTTACGTTTGGGTATGTTAAGTCTGCTTATGTTACGTTTGGATAGGATAGACTAGGGTAACTTTGACTTTTGCAATGTAGGCTGCTAGTCGGTTAATTTCTGCTCAATACTGAAGTCTAATATGCACTGCTTTGATCTGGAGAGGACAGAAATGTTGGCCGCCGCGCGTTCGATTGATTTACGTTACGCTTCGTTAGGTTCGGTTTGTATGGGTTTGTCATTATATCTTTGACTTCTGTGCTGCACACCGCTTTTCAGATGATTTCAGCGCTCTACAGTGCTCTAGTATATTCTGTTGGGCAGTGTGGAGGCCAGCATTTTATGTCTCGGCACGCTAGTCCGAGTTATGTTGCGTTTGGTAATGACACGATTGGTTGGGTTAGAAGAGCATAGCTTAGATTTTTGTGCTGTACGCTGCAATTCGGTGGATTCCTGCGGTCTACGTTGTTCTACCGAACCCTGCTCGACTCTCGGGAGGCCAGCAATGACGGTCGCGGCACGTTAGGTTGTGTTAGGTTACGTTCGGTTAGGTCCGGTTATGACATATTAGATTAGGATAGCTTCGACTTTCGTCCTACACAATGCTATTCTATGGGCTTCTGCGCTCTTCAGTTCGCTTTCACATACTGCTTGCCTCTGTGGACGCCAGGAATAATGCTGTCGGCAGGTTAGGTTGGTTTATGTAACGTCTGGTTAGGTTAGGTTCGGCTCTGTTTCGTTGGCATATCTTTGAGTTTTGTGCTATACACTGCTATTCTGTAGACTTTAGCGCCCTACACTGCTCTGCTATACGCTGCTTGGCTCTTGTGAGGCCAGCGAGAGTGGTCGTGGGACCACAGTTTGTGTTACTATACATATAGTTATGTCACGCTGGGTCAGGTTAGGGGAGGATGAATTCGATTTTTTCGTTATACATGACTATTCGGTCGATTTCAGCACTCCACTGTAGTCTAGTATGTCCTGCTTGATTGGTCGCGGCAGGATACATTGTGTTACGTTATGTTCGGTTATCATCCGTTGGTTCGGGTGTGGTTTGTGCAGCTTTGACTTTTCTGATATGGACTGCGATTATAAGGATTTCTGCTTCCTCCTCTGCACTGATGCGCCCTGCTTGGCTCTGGGGAGGCCAGCAGTAGTGGACGCGGCACGTGAGGCCGAGTTATGTTAGGTTCGGTTATGTCACAATTTGTTACGTTAGCAGAGGGTGGCCTCGAATTTAGTGCTATAATCTGCTATTAGGTGGACATCCGCGCCCCACAGTGCTATAATGCATTCGGCCTTTTCTGGAAAGGCCTGCAATAGTGACATCTGCGTTTAATGCTGGGTCATGTTACGTTCAGCTGTGTTTGGTAGGCCCAAGCTTGGATAGGAGAACTTTAACTATTCAGCTGTACAATGCTATTCGGTGGATTTCTGCGCTCTACTGTTCTGTAGTATGTAGTGCTTGGCTCTGGGAATGGCGGCACAGCGGGTCTCGGCACGTTATGATGAGTCCGGTTACGTTCGGTTAAGTTGGCTTAGGCCAAGCTTGGTAGGGACAGCTTTAACTTTTGCGCTGTACACTGCTATTCGGTGGATTTCTACACCCTACATCGCTCTAGAATGTCCTGATTGGCTCTGGGGAGGGCAACAATGGCGGCCCAGGCACGTTAGTTAGAGTCAGGCCGTGTTTGGCTATGTTCTGTTGGTTTGAGTTAGACTCGCGTTTCACCCTCCACTAGTGTTGACTGCTTGGCTCTGGGTAGGCCAGCAAGGGTTGTCTCGGAGCGATAGGTCGAGTTATGTTACGTTTGGTAATGCAACGATTGGTTGGGTTAAGACAGGGTAGCTGCGACTTTATTCCTAAAGTCTGCTATTAGGAGGATTTCTGCGCCCTACTATGCTCTAATACTCTCAGCTTGGCATTTGGAAGGCAAGCAATGGTGGTCTCGGCTCGTTACGCTGTGACAGGTTACGCTCGTCTTGGTTGGGTCAGACTGAGTTTGATCAGGATAGCTTCAACTTTTGCGCCGTACACTGCTTTTGGGCAGATTTCTGCACTCCAGTGTGCCCTAATATGCCCTGCTTGCCTCTCAGGAGGGCAACAATAGCGGTCTCGGCACGTTAGGCTGAGATAGGCTATGTTCTGGTATGTTCTGCTGGTTTGAGTTACGTTTGGATAGCTTTGACTATTCTGATATACACTAGGGTTCTGTGGATTTCTGCGATCCTCTCTCAATTAATGTGTCCTGCTTGGCTCTGTTGAGGCCAGCAGTAGTGGTCGCGGCACAATTGGCTGAGTTAGTTTACGTCTTGGTTATGTTACGATTGGCTATGTTAGGGGAGGATGGGTTTGACTTTAGTGCTATAGTCTGCTATTTGGCGGATTTCTGCGCCATACAGAGCTCTAACGTTTTCAGGTTGGCTCTGGCAAGGCCAGTAACAGTGGTGTCGGCTCCTTATGATTAGTCATGTTACGTTGCGTTAGGTTGGTTCAGGTTGTGTTTGGCCAGGGTAGCTTTAACTTCTGAGCTGCACACTGCTATTCGATGGATTTCTGCTTTCTGCTGTGCTCTAGTGTGTGCAGATTGTCTCTGGGGACGGCAATAATGGCGGTATCTGCACGATAGGTTGAGCTACGTTACATTTTGTAATGTCAAACATGGTCAGGTTAGGAGGGGATAGCTTTGTCTTTAGTGCTGTATTCTGTTATTAGGTGGATTTTTGCGCATTAGAGCGCTCTAGTATTTTCAGTGTGGGTCTGGCAAAGCCAGGAAGTGTGGCCTCGGCATGCTATGTATAGTCAGGTTACGTCTGGTTACGTTGGAATGGGGTATGCTTGGTCGGGATATCTTTAACTTTTGCGCTGTACACTGATATTCGTTGGATTTCTGCGCTCCACTGTGCTCTTGTATGCCCTGTTTGTCTCTGGGTTGGCCAGTAATTGCGGTCGCCGCACGTCAGTGTAAGTTAGGATACGTTCGATTACTTTACGATTCTCTAGGTTAGTAGAGTATAGCTATGCCCTTAGCGTTATAGTGTGCTCTTAGGTGGATTTCTGCGCACTACAGTGCTCTAATGCTTCTGCTTGGCTCTGGGAAGGTCAGAAATAGTGAGCTGGACACGTTATGCTGAGTCATGTTACGTTCGGCTATTTTCTGTTGGTTTGGGTTAGGATGGTGTACCTTTAACACTTCTGATATACATTGTTATTCTATGGATTCTCTGCCTTCCACTTTCCACTAATGTGTTCTGGTTGGCTCTGAGGATGCCAGCAATGGTGTCCTTGGCACATGAGGTTGAGACATGCTTCGTTTGTCTATTTTAGGTTTTGTCACGTTAGGTTAGGGTATCTTTGACTTTTGTGCCTTGCACATCATTGCGACAGATTCATGCGCACTCCTTCACTCTTGTATATTCTGCTTTGCTCTAGGGAGGCCAGCAATATCGGTCAAGGCACGATAGGATGTGTTATGTTACGTTCGGTTATGTTACGTTTGGTTGGGGTATGAGAGGATAGTTTTGACTTTTGCGTAGTACACTGCTGTTCGGAGGAATTATGCTTTCTGCTGCGATCTGACATTCCCTGCTTTGCTGTGGAGATACCTGAAACGGCGGCAGCTGCGCGTAATGCTGAGTTAGTTTACGGTTGGATAGACTAGGTTTATTTGGAATAGGTTAGGATACCTTTGACTTCCGTACAATGCACTGCCATTCCATGGACCTCTGCGTACAACTCTAACATACCCTGCTTGGCGTTGTGGAGGCCAGCAATAGTGGGATAGGCACGTTAGGTCGGGATGGGTTAGGTTTGCTTGGGTTAGGTTAAGTCAGGTTATGGCTGGGTCGCTTTTACTTTTCCCCTTTACACCTCTATGCGGCGTACTTATGCGGTCTACCGTGCTCTAGTATATTCGGCTCGGCTCTGGTGATATCAGCAATAGCGGTGCAGTCACGTTTGGTTGAGTTAGGTCACGATGGGTTATGTTACGTTTGGCTAAGTTAGGATATGTTAACTATGGCACTTGCGCTATACACACATATTCGAATGATTTCTAAGTTCCTCATTGCTCTACTATGCCCTGCTCGACCCTGGAGAGGCCTGCGATAGAGGTATCGGCTCGTTAGGTGTAGTTATTCCATGTTTGATTAGGTTAGGCTGGGTCAGGTTTGGTTAGATTGTTTTTGACTCTTGTGCTATACGCTGCTATATGGTGACTTTCTGCGCTCTACTCTGCTCTAATATATTCTGCTCGCCTCTAAGGACGCCAGCGACAACGTTAGTGCCACGAATGATTGAGTTATTTTCCTTTCGCTTTGTCAAGGCTAGGATAAGTTTGGTCAGGGTGGGTATGGCTTTTGTGCTATACACTGCTATCCTGTTCATTCCTGCACCCTACTGAGGTTCTAGCATATACTGCTCGGCTATGCGGAGGCCAGCCACAGAGGGCACGACACGTTAGCCTGTGTTACGTTGCGTGAGGTTATGTTACGTTTGGTTAAGTTAGGATAGGGTAAATTAGGCTCTTTACCTATGCACTGGTCTTTGATGGATATCTGCGCTTTACTTCCCTCTTATATGTTCTACTTGGTTCTGGTGATGGCAGCAATAGTGGTCTCGGCACGATAAACTGAGTTGGGTTATGTTCCGTTAGGTTAGGTTACGATGCGTTAGGTTATTGTAGCTTAGACATTTGTGCTACACGCAGCTATTCTAAGGACTTTTGCGCTCTTCAATGCGCTTCCACACATTGCTTGTCTCTGTGGACGCCAAGAATAATGGTCACGGCACGCTAAGCTGAGTTATGTTACGCGTGGTTATGATCGACTTGGCCAGGTTTGGTTAGAACTGCTTCGACCGTTGTGCTATACACTGCTGTTTGGCTGATTTCAGCTATCTACATTGCTCTGCTATACTCTGCTTAGCTCTCGTGAGGCCAGCAATAGCGGTAGTTTCACGTCAGTATGGGTTACGTCACGTCAGCTTTTGTTGCATTCCGTTATGCTGGGATAAGGTTGCCTTGACTTTTGCGCTGCGCACAGCCATTCGGTGCACCCGTGCACTCCATTCCACCCTAGTGTACTCCGCTTGGGCCTGGGTAGGCCAGCAATTGTGGTCTCGTTAGGTTAGGCTGAGAAAGGCTGCATACGGTTAGGATAGGTGTGGTTAGATAAGGTTAGGCGAGGCTTGGACAGAATAGCTCTTACTTTCGTACTATGCACTGCAATTCGGTGGATTTCTGCGCTATACTATGCTCTAGTATGTTCTGCTTGCTTCTGGGAGGGCAGCGATAGTGGTCTCGGCACGTAGGGCTGAGTTAGGGTACGTTTGCTTATGTCACGTTTGGTTAGGTTAGGATAGGATAGCATTAACTTTTATGCGATACACTGCTGCACAATGGATTTCTGCGCTCTAAACTGCTCTAGTGCAACCCGCTTGTCGGTGGGGAGGCCGGTAATGGTGGTCTCGACACGTTAGGTTGATTTAGGCTAAGTTTGGCTACGTTACGTTTGTTTGGGGTAGGTTCGGATTGAATGGACTTTCGTGGTATACGCTGATATTTGGAGGATTCCTACGCTCTACTGTGCTCTACTATACGCTGCACGGCAACGGGGAGTCCAGTAATATTTGTCGCGGCACGTTATATCGAATTAGGCTATGTGTGGTTATGTTCTGTTGGTTTGGGTTAGACACGGGTCTTTCGGACATACACAGCGATTCTATGGATTTCTGTGTTCTACAATCCACTAGTATCTTCGACTTGGCTCTGGCGTGTGCAGCAATTATGGTCTCGGAAATATAGGCTGAGATATGTTGCGTTAGGTTAGGTTACGATAGGAGAGCTTAGTCATTTGTGCTATAAGCTGCCATTCGGTGGTTCTCTGCACTCTACATTGCTCTACTATGCTCTGCTCGGCTCTCGGGAAGCCAGCAACAGCGGTCGCTCCACGATAGGTTGAGTTAGATTACGTTCGGTTACGTTAGGATACACTATGTTGGGCTATGATAGCTTTGACTTTTGTGCTACGCACTGCTATTCTATGGACGTCTGCGCTCTTCTGTGCGCTATGGCAATCCGCTTGTCTGTGTGGACGCCAGGAATAGTGCTCTTGGCACGTTAGGTTGAGCTATGTTACGTTTGGTTATGTTAGGCTTGGTTGGGCTTGGTTGGGGTAGATATGTCTTTTCTGCTAAACGCTGACATCCGGACGATTTGAGCGCTCCAGGTTGCTCCGCTATATTCTACTTAGCTGTCGTGTGGCCAGCGATAGGATTCGTGGAACGCCAGTATGCGTCAGGTTACGTCTGCTTATGATAAGTTTGATAGATTAGGGTAAGGTAGTTATGTCTTTTGTGCTATGCACTTCTGGTTTCGCCAGGTTAGGTTATGATATCCTTGACTTTTGTGCTGTACATTGCTAGTTGGTAGCTTTCTGCGCTCTACTGTGCTCTACTATACTCTGCTCGATTCTGGGGATACCAGAATTAGTGGTCATGGCTCGATAGGATACGTTAGGACACGTTTAGTAGAGCTACGATTTGTTAGTTTAGGATAGTGTAGCTCCGACTTTTGTACTATAATCCGCTATTCGGAAGATTTCTACGCTCTACATCGCTCTACTGTACTCTGCTCGACACCGGTTGTCCAGTAATAGTGTTCGCTGTACGTTTGCTTGAGTTAGGCTACGTTCGGTTAGGTTATTTTGGCTTGGGGTAGGCATGGGTTGCATTGACGTTCGTGGTATAGACTGTTGTTCGGCGGTTGTCTGCGCTCAACTTTGCTCTAGTATGTTCTGCTTGCTTCTGGTGAGGCCAGCAACATTGTTCTCGGCACGTCAGTTTGAGATACATAACGTTTGGTTATGTTAAGTTTGGTAAGGTTAGGAGAGGACAGCTTTGACTTTTAAGCTACAACGCGCAGTTCGATGAATTTCTGCACTCTGCTGTTCTCTAGTATATTCTGCTTGGCTCTGTGGGGGCCTGAAATAGCGGTCTCGACTCGTTAGGTTTAGTTATTCTGCGCTTGGTTAGGTTAGGTTGGGTCAGGTTAGACTAGCATATCTTTGCCTTTTGTGCTATACACTGCAATCCGGGGTATTTCTGCGCTCAACTGTTATATAATATTCTCTGCTCTTCTCTGGGGTGCCAGAAATAGTTGCCGCGGCGCGTTAGGTTCAGTTAGGTTACTTTCGGCTTGGTTAGGTTTGTTTCGGTTAGGTTAGGATATCCTTGGCTTTTGTGCAATACACTGCCATTTGATGGACTTCCTTGCTCTACCCTCCATAATACGTTCGTCTTGGCGATGGGGAGACCGGCCATAGTGGTCCAGGCGCGTGAGGTTTACTTAGGTTACGTTCGGTTATGTTACGGTTGGTGAGGTTAGGTTAGGCTAGTTCGACTTTTGTGCTGCGCATTGCTATTCCGCTGATTTCTGCGCTCTTGTGCGCACTAATATTCGCTGCTTGGCACTGAGGTGGCCAGTAATACTGGTCTCGGCATGTTTGGCTGGGTTTGGTTGCGTTTCGTCTGGTAAGGATGGGAAGGCTAGGTCAGGATATCAACGGCTTTTGTGCACTACACTGCAATGCGGTGTATTTCTGCGCTCTGTTGTGCTGTAGTATGATCTGCTTGGCGTTGGGGAAGCCAGAAATAGTGGTATCGGCACGTTGTGTTTATTTAAGCTACGTTTGATTGTATTTATTTGGGAAAAGTTTCGTCAGGATGGATTCGACAATCGGGCCATACACATTTATCCGGCGTGTTCCTGTGATCTACTGTTGTCTGCTGTATTCTGCATGTCTCTGGGGAGTCTGGCAGCAGCGACCACGGCACGCTTTGTTGAGTTACGCTACGTCAGGTTAGGTTAGGCTCGGGCTCGTGAAGTTACGGTACCTCCGACTATTCAGCTATTCACTTCAGTGCGTTGGATTTCTGCGCACTACTGTGCCTCAGTATACTCTGCTTGTCTCTCTGGAGGTCAGAAGTATCGGTCTCGTCGTGTCAGGTTGAGTTAGGTTACGCTTGGATGTGTTACGTTTGGCTACGTTAGGTGAGGCTACATTGACTTTTGTGCTTTACGCTGTTATTCGGCAGATTCCTGTGATCTACTGTGCCCTACTACATCCTGCTTTGCTCAGGGGATATCAGGTGCTGTGGTCGCGGCAAGTCGTGTTGGGTTATTCTACGTTTGCTTATGTTACGCTTGGTTAGGTTGGGATAGGGTGGCTTAGACATTTGTGCCGTACGCTGCTAGTCGGTGGATTTCAGCGCTCTACTGTGCTGTGATATGTCCTGCTTGGCTCTGGGATTGCCAATAATGGGATTGACGGAACGTCGGCTCGAGTTAGGTTACGTATCGTTTGGTTAGGCTAGGAGGGCTTGGTTAGGACTTCGTTGACTTTTGTGCTATGCATTGCCATTCGCAGTATGTCCGCGCTCTACATTGCCCGACCATACTCCGCTCGTCTGTAGGGAGGCGAGCAATATTGTGCGTGGTACGAAAGGTTGAGTTCTATTAAGATTGGATAGGCTGGGTTAGGCTAGTTTGGTTGGGAATGCTTCGACCTTCGTGCTGTACACTGTTATTCGCTTGATTACCGCGACCGACTGTGCTCTACTGCATTCACGTTGGCTCTGGCGAGGCCAGGTGCTGTGGTCGCAGCTGGTTGCGTTGAGCTATGCTACGCTTGGTTTTGTTCGATTGGGTCAGGTTATGTCTGGATATATCCGACTTTTGTGCCATTCGCTGCATTGCGGTGGATTTCTGCTCGCTACTGTGCTCTAGTATACCCAGCTTATCTCCGTGAAGGACAGCAAAATAGGTCTGTGCACTACACTGCAATACGGTGGATTTTGGCGTTCTGCTGTACAGTAGTGAAATCTGCTTGGCGCTGTGGAGGCCAGCAGTGGTGGTCTCGCCAGTCTAGGTGGAGCTATGCTACATTTGGTTATGTTACGTTTAGGGATGTTAGGGGAGGACAGTTTATACTTTTGTGCTAAACGCAGCGATCCGCGGATGTCTGCGTGCAACTGTGCTCCAATATTTTCTGCTTGGCTCTGAGGAGGCCAGCAATAGTGGCCACGGCACGTTAAGTTGGAGTACGTTACGTTTGGTCTGGTTAGGTTGTGTCAAGCTCGGTCAGGTTATCCCTGACGTTCCTGCTATGCACTGCTATTCGCGGAATTTCTGCGCTCGCCCGTGCTCTACTATTTTCTGCTTGGACCTGTGGAGGCCAGAAATAGTGGCCGCGTCACGTTATGTTGAATCAGGCTACGTTTGACTGGATTATATTGTCATAACTTTCGTCAGGGTGGCTTCGACTTTCGTGATATACAATATTGTCCGATGGTTTCCTGTGATCCACTGTGCTCTGCTGTATTCTGCTTGGCTCTGTAGAGTCCGGCAGCAGTGGACGTGGCATGTTATGTTGAGTTACGCTACGTCTGGTTATGTTATGCTAGGTCAGGTTATGTTAGGATTCCTTGGACTTTTGTGCTATTCACTTTAATGTGGTGGATTTCTGCTCACTGCGGTGCTCTAGTATACCCTGATTGTCCTTGCGGAGGTCAGCAATAAAGGTCTCGTCGCGTTTGGTTGAGGTATGTCGCTTTTGTGTATGTTACGATTGGCTAGGTTAGAATAGGCTACACAGACTTTCGTGCTTTACACCGCTATTAGGTCGACTTCTGTGATCTACTGCGCTCTACTACATTCTGCTTTGCTCCGGGGAGTCCAGGAGCAGTGGTCACGGCACGTCATTTTGGGCTATGCTGCGTTTTATTAGGTTTTGTTAGGTCAGGTTATGCTAGGATATCTATGTCTTTTGTGCCATTCACTGCAATGCGGTGATTTTATGCGCTCTACCTTGCTCTAGAACGTTCTGCTTGTCTCTGGGGATGCTTGCAATAGTGGTTTCGTCACGATATACTGCGTTATGTTGCGTTTGGCTGGGTTATGATAGGCTACTCTGACTTTTCTTCTATTCCCTGATATTCGGTGGATTTCTGCGCTCTAATGTGTTACAACATGCTCCTCTTCGCTGTGGGATGGCCAGAAATAGTGGTCTCGACATGTTAGGTTGAGTAAGGTTAAGTTTCGATAGTTTAAGTTAGGAAGAGTGCGGTTAGGATTTCTTTGACTTTTGTACCATAAGCTGCCATTCGGTGGACTTGTGCAATCTACATAGCTCTACTATAC
>NW_016908841.1:0-6758 GCF_001483705.2 Eufriesea mexicana | reverse complement strand
AATATGCTCTGCTTGGCTCTGGAGTATCCAGCAATAGTATTCCTGGCCCGTCAGGGTGAGTTAGGTTACGTTTGGTTAGGTTATGTTAGGATGTCTCAGTTATGGTTTCCTTCACTTTTGTGCTATAAACTGCTATTGATGGACTCCTGCGCTCTACATTGCTCTACTACATTCTGCTTGACGCTGAGGAGAGGAGCAATAGTGCTCGTGGCACGTCAGGTGGAGTTAGGTAACGCTTGGATATGTTACGTTATGGTAAGTTTTGTTAGGTAACCTTCGACTGTCCTGTCATACACTGTTATTCTGTGGGTTTCTGTGGTCTACTGTGCTCTGCTGCATTCTGCTTGGCTCAGGGGAGGCCGGGAGCAGTGGCCGCGCAACGTTATTTTGAGTTACGGTACGTTCGGTTATGTTAGGTTAGGCCAGGTCATGTCCGGGTATCTTCAACGTTTGTGCTATTCACTGCATCGCGGTGGATTTCTGCGCGCTGCTGTGCTCTAATATACTACGCTTGACTCTGTGGAGATGCGTAGTAGGTGTCTCGTCATGTTAGGCTCTGTTTGGATATGTTACGTTTTGATAGATTAGGTCAGGATACGTTGACTTCTGTGCTGCTCGCATCTATTCGGATGATATCTGCGCTCTAATGTGCTCAAATGTGCGCTGCCTTGCTGTGTGGATGTCATCGATTATTGTCTCGTCACGTTGTCTCCAGTCACTCTACGTTTGGAGGGGATTGGTAGGTTAGGAAGGCTTAGTTAGGACTTCTTTGACTATAGTGATATACACTGCTATTCGGTTCATTTCTGCTCTCTACAATGCTGTACTATACTCTGCTTGACTCTGTGGAGGCGTGCAAATATCGGCCGTGGCACGTTAGGTTGAGTTATGTTACGACTGGTTATGGCAGGATATGCTATATTCGGTTAGGGTAGGTTTGACCTTCGTGCTGTACACTGTAATTCGATGGATTTCTGTGGCACACAGCGATCTACTACATTGTGCTTGGCTCTGGGGAGGCCAGGAGCAGTAGTCGCGGCATGATCTTTTGAGCTTTGCTACGTTCGGCTAGTTAATGTTAGGTCAGGATATGTAATGTCATCTTGGTCTTTTGTGCTATTCACTCCAATGCGGCGGATTTCTGCGCTCTACTGCGGTCCAGAGCACTCTATCCGTCTCCACGGTGGTCAGCAATAGTTGTCACGTAATGTAGTTTGTGTTAGCTTACGTTTATATATGCTACCTTTGGCTACATTAGGACAAGCTACTTCGACTTCTGCGCTATTCTCTGATATACGGAGGGCTCCTGCGTTCAACATTGCTCTACTATACTCAGCTCAATTCTGGGGAGGTGAGCAATAGTGGTCGTGGCTCGTCAGGTTTTGTTAGGTTACGTTTGAATAGGTAATGTTGGGATATGATTGGTCAGGGAAGCTTTGACTTTCGTGCTATACCATGTTATTCGGCGGATATCTGTGTTCTACTGTGCTGTACTACATTCTGCTGGGCTATGGGCAGGCCAGGCGCAGTGGCCGCGGCACGATGTGTTGAGAGGTACATTCTGCTAGGCAATGGGCAGGCCAGGCGCAGTGGCCGCGGCACGTTGTGTTGAGAGGTGCTACGTTTGGTTATGTTACGTTAGGTTAGTATATCTTCGACTTTTGTGCTATTGAGTACAGTGCTGTGGATCTCTGCGCACAGCTGCTCCCTAGAACGTTCGGCTTGTCTGTGTGGAGTTCTGCAATCGTGGCCGCGTCGAGTTAGGTTGTGTTACGTTTCGTTCCGTTATGTTATGTTTGGTTATGTTAGGAGAGGCTACTTTGACTTTTGTGCTGCACACTGCTATTCCGTTGATTTCTGTGTCCTAATGTGCTCTAATATGCTCTGCTTCTCTCTGTGGTGTCCAGTAACGGCGGTCTCGGCACGCAAGGTTTAGTCAGGTTACGTTTCGTTAGGTTGGGTTAGGAAGGTTAGTTAAGGCTTTCTCTGTCTTTTCTCTACACACTGCTATTTGGTGGATTTCTGCGCACTACATTGCCATACTACACGCAGCACGACTGCGGGGACGCGAGCAATTGTGGTCGGGGCCCGTCAAGATGAGCTACGCTTCGTTTTCGTAGATTCGGTTATGTCAAATTAGGTTAGGGTATCTTCGACTTTCGTGATATACACTGCTATTCGATGGTTCCCTCCGCTCTACATTGCACTACAATACACCGCTCCTCTCTGGGGATGCGAGCAGTAGTGGCTGCGGCGCATTAGGTAGAGTCCTCCTACGATAGGTTAGGTTAGCTTAGTTTGGGTTAGGTTTGGATATCTTCGGCCTTTCGGCTGCACACTGCAATCCTATGAATTTCTGCACCCTACTCTCCTCTAATATGTTCTGCTTGGCTCTGCGGTGTCCAGCAAAAGTGGTCGCGGCAAGTTATGCTTAGTCAGACTACGTTCGGTTAGGTTAGGTTTGGACAGGTTGGGTTAGAATGTCTTTGATATTTGCGCTGTACACTGCAGTTCTGTGGATTGCTGCGCTTTGCTGTGTTCTAGTAAATTCTCCGTGGCTCTGCGGAGGTTAGCAATAGTGGTGTCGGGACGTTAGGTTGAGATATGTTACGCTTGGTTAGGTTATGTTAGTCTGGATTAGGAGAGGATTGCCTTGACTTTTCGCCTAAACGATGACATTCTGTGGACTTCAGCGCTCTACGCTCCTCCAACATGCCGAGGTTGGCTCTTGGGATGTCAGCAACCGTGGTCGAAGTACGTCAGGTTTTGTCTAGTTACATTCGGTTAGGTAACGTTAGGTTACGTTTTGCTGGGTTAGCTTTTACTTTTGTGCTATGCACTGCAATTCGGTGGATCTCCGCGTTCTACTATGCTCCAGTATGTTCTGCTTGCATCTGGGATGGCAGCAATATTTGTCGCGTCACGCGAGGTTGAGTTGTATTACGTTTTGCTATGTCTCGTTTGGTTTGGTTAGAATAGGATAACAATGACTTTTACGCTATATAATGCTGTCCGCAGAGACAAGCAGTGTGTTAAAGAGAACTGAAGAACGCAGAAGCCCATACGCTAGCATTGTGTAGGAAAAAGGTAGAAGCTATTCTAACCTAATACATCTTAACCGAACATAACCATACGTGACATAACCCAACCTGACGTGCAGCGACCATCATTGCTGGCCTCCCGAGAGTCTAGCAGGGTTTGGTAGAACAACGAAGAGCGCAGGAATCCACCGAATTGCAGCGTACAGCATAAAAGTCTAAGCTATGCTCTCCTAACCCAGCCAATCGTGACATAGCCAAACGCAACATAACCCGGACTACCGAGCCGAGAGCTCTAATGCTGGCCTCCACATAGCCAAGCAGAGTATACTGGAGCGCAGTAGCGTGCAGAAATCCTCTGAATAGCGGTGTATAGCACAGAAGTCAAAGATATCATAACCTAGCCCGAACAAACCCAGCCCAGCGAATCGTAGCATAAATCAACCCATTGCGCGGCGGCCAAAACTTCTCGCCTCGCCAGATCAAAGCAGGGCGTATTAGATTACAGTAGCGAGCAGAAATCCACCTAATAGCAGCCTACAGCGCAAAAGTCAATGTTATCCTAGACTAACCTATCCAAACGTAACGTAAGCGAACGTAACAAAACTCAGCGTAATGTATCTAGACTAATATTGCTGACAACCCCACAGCCAAACGGATTCTACTAGAACATAGTAGAGCGCTGAAAACCGCCGCATTTCTGCGTAAAGCACAAAAGTCAAGGATAGCCCAACCTAACCTGTAATATCCTAACCTGACAACATGTAGCCTAACTCAACGTAACGTGCCGAGGCGACTACTGCTGGCATCCCCAAAGCCAAGCAGAGCATATTAGAGCGATGTTGGGGGTCGGAATCCACCGGGTAACAGTGTATAGCACCTTATATTTGGCCTTGGGCCAAAGCAACCATGACCAGACGTATCCCACCCCGGTCTAACCAAACGTAACATAACACAACCGATCGCGCCGATGCGACTATTTCTATCATCTCCAGAGTAAAGCTGATCTTATTAGATCACAGTGGAACGCAGAAATCCAAGGAGTAGCAGTGTACTGCACAAAAGTCAAAGCCATCCTAACCAAAACTTTCCAAACGTAACCTAGCCAAGCATAAAATAGCTCAACCTATCGTGCCACGACTGCCATTGCTGGTCTGCCCACGGCCAAGCAGAATATAGTAAAGCAACGTAGGACGCTGAAATCCACCGAATAGCAGTGGATTGCAGAAAAGACAAAGCTACCCTGTGCTAACGTATCTAAAGGTAATATAGCGAGGCATAGCCCAACTAAACCTAACGTGCCTATGCCGCCATTGCTGGACACCCCATCGCCAAGCAGGGCAAATTAGAGGAGAGTAGAGCGCAGATGTCCATAGAATGGAAGTGTATGGCACGTAAGCCAAAGATATCCTAACGTAATGCAAGGAAACCTAACCTAACCGTACGTAACCTAACTAGACTCAAAGGGCCGCGGCCGCTGTTTCCGGAATTCCGAGGGCAAAGCAGGGAATATTAGATCACAGAACAGCACAGATATCCACCGAATAGCGGTGTACATAACAAAGGTCAATGTTATCCTATTCAAACCTAACTGAGCGTAACCTAACCAAACGTGGCGTAGCACAACCTAACGTGTCGGTACCACCATTGCTGGCATACCCAGCGCCAAGCAAAGCATATTAGAGCACAGTAGACGGCAGAAGTCCGGCGGAATGAAGTATAAATCAGAGAAGCAAAGGATACCCTGACGAAACCTGAACAAACCTGACCCAACCAAACGTAACCAATCCCAAACCGACGTGCCTACCCAACTATTGCAGAAGTCCCCATCGCCAAGCAGGGCATGTTAGAGGCTAGTAGAGTGCAGAGGTCCGTAGAATGGAAGTGCATAGTTCGATAGTCAAAGGTATCCTAACCTAATGCAAACAAACCTAACCTAAACAAACGAAACCTAAGCAAGCTTAACGTGCTGCGGCGGCAATGTTTGGAATTCGCACGGCAAAGCAGGGAATATTAGATCACAGTAGACAGCAGAAACCCGCCGAGTGGCAGCGTACAGCGCCAAGGCCTAAGCTACCCTAGCCTAACCTAACAAACCATAAAAAAGCCAAACTCAACCTAACACAACGTAACGTGCCCAGGCCACTATCGCTGATAACCATAAGTCAAAGCAGAATACACTAGATCACAGTCGAGCGCAGAAATCCGACGCACTGAAGTGTGTAGCGCAAATGTCAAATATATCCTAACCTAACCAGACGTAGCCTAACGGAACCAAATCTTGTATAGCTCAACCTGACGAGCCGAGACCTCGTTTTCTGGCCTCCCCAGCGCCAAGCAGAGCATCTTAGAGCACAGTAGAACGCAGTAATCCACCGAGTAGCAGTGTATGGCACAAAAGTAAAAGATATCCTATCCTAACCTGAACGAACGTAACGTAACCAAACGTAACCTAACCTACCCTGACCATCCGATACCACTACTGCTTCCCTAGAGCCGAGCAGCACATATTTGGGCAATGCAGAGCGCAGGTGACCACCGAATAGCGGTGTGTGGCTCAGAAGACAAAGGTACCCTTACCTAATCAGACCCAACCTAACCTATCCAAACGTAGTACATCTCAACCTAACGCACCGAGAACATTATTACTGGCCTCCCCATTGTTGAACAGAGTATTGTAGTGCAACATAGGGCGTAGAAATCCTCCGAGGGTTATTGCATGGCACAAAAGTCAAAGCTATCCTTTCCTAACCTAACCAACCGTAACATTACCGAACGTTGCCCAACACAACCCAACGTTCAGAGACCTCCGTTGCTGGCCACCCCGGAGCCAAGATGAACGTACCAGAGCACTGTAGATTGGTGGAATCCGCAGTGTAGCAGCGTATAGCACAAAAGTCTAGGCTGTCCCATCATAACCTAGACAAACGTAGCATAACGAAACGTAGTCTAGCTCAATCTATCGTGCAGAGACCACTATTGCTTCCCCACACCCCAGAGACAAGCGGAACATGCCAGAGCACAGTAGAGCGCGGAAATGCAGCGAATAGCAGTGCATAGCACAAAAGTAAAAGCTATCCTATGAAAATGTAGCCTAATCAAAACTGACCGTACGTAAACCAACTCAACATAACGCGCCGAGGACACTATTTCTGGCATTCCCGGTGCCAAGCTGGACATACTAGGGCACTCTAGAACGCAGAAGTCCACCGAATAGCAGTGTATAGCACCAAGGCCAAAGCTATCATGACCAAAGCTATCGCGACAAAGCCTAACCAAATGTAACATAACACAAACTAACGCGCCGCTGTCACAATTTCTGGCACATCAGAGCAACGAAGAGCATATTAGACCACAGTAGAGCACAGAAACCCAACGAAAGCAGTGTATAGCACGAAAGTGAAGGCTCTCCTGACCTAACTTTGCCAAGCACAATAAACCAAACCTTGTCTTACCCAATATTTCCTGCCGATACCGCTACTGCTCGCCATCGCAGAGCCAAGGAGAATATACTAGAGCGCAGTAGAGATCAGAAATCCGCCGAATTGCTGTGTAACGCACAAAAGCCAAAGATATCCTAACCTAACCTGACTAAACCTTACCTTACCAAGCGTAACGTAACTCGACATATGATGCAGATACCGTCATTGCTCGCCTTCCAGAGCCAAGCTGATCATGTTAGAGCACAGAGGAGAGCAGGTATTCACCGAATATCTGTGT
>NW_016908840.1:0-439 GCF_001483705.2 Eufriesea mexicana | reverse complement strand
CTGCACTAATATGCTTTGGTGGTTCTGGGAAGGCCAGCAATACTGGTCTCGGCACGTTTGGTACAGTTATCTTACGTTTTGTTTGGTTAGGTAATGTTGAGGGAGGTTGGAATGGCTTGGACGTTTGTACCATACACTGCTATTCTGCGGGTTTGTGCGCTCCACTGTGTTCTTGTATATTCTGCTTGTATCTGGGTAGGCGAGCAATAGTGGTCGTGGTACGTTAGGTTGAGTTAAGGTACGTTTGGTTAGATAAGGCTAGGCTATGTTTGGTTAGGGTCGCTTTGACTTTTGCGCTATATACAAATGTTCGACGATTTCCCGCGCCGCTGTGCCCTACTATGCTCTGCTTGGGTCTGGGGTGGACACCGCTAGCGGTCTCGGCACGTTAGATTAAGTTATGTTGAGTTTGGTTATATTACCTCATGATGGGTTAGGA
>NW_016908839.1:949-1178 GCF_001483705.2 Eufriesea mexicana | reverse complement strand
TAATATCGTGGTGAGCTAACTTTCGTGCATAAATAAGGAGGAAAGATTCTATTGCCGTGCTATTGCCATTGCATTGCTATAGGATCTCTCTGGAAAATTCAGTTTTACTGGCATTTTCGGCCAATGTGGTGAGCTAACTCCCTTGTATACGAAAGGGGGAAGAATTCCATTGGCCTACTATAGCCATTGCAATGCTATAGAATCTGGCTAGAAAATTCAATTTTATTTA
>NW_016908839.1:0-880 GCF_001483705.2 Eufriesea mexicana | reverse complement strand
TGGCGTGCTATAGCCATTGCAATGCTATCGAATCTGCCTGGCAAATTCAATTTTATTGACAATTTCAACTAATATCGTGGTGAGCTAACTCCCTTGTATACGAAAGGGGGAAGAATTCCATTGGCCTACTATAGCCACTGCAATGCTATAGAATCTGGCTGGAAAATTCAATTCTAATGACATTTTCGACTAATATCGTGGTGAGCTAGCTGTCTTGCACATATAAGGAGGAATGATACCATTGGCGTGCTATATCCATTGCAATGCTATAGAATCTGACTTGAAAATCCAATTTAATTGTTATTTTCTACTAATATCGTGATGAGCTATCTCGATCGTATTCGAAAGGAGGAAGAATTCTATTGGCCTACTGTAGCCATTGCAATGCTATAGAAACTGCCTGGAAAATTCAATTTTATTTACATTTTCGACTAATACCGTTGTGAGCTAATCTCCTTGCATAAATAAGGATGAAAAAATCTATTGGCGTGCTATAGCCATTGCAATGCTTTCGAATCTGCCTGGAAAATTCAATTTTAATGACATTTTCGACTAATATCGTGGTGAGCTAGCTGTCTTGCATATATAAGGAGGAAAGATACCATTGGCGTGTTATAGCCATTGCAATGCTATAGAATCTGTCCGGAAAATTCAATTTTATTTTCAATTGCGACAAATATCGCGGTGAGATAACTGTCCTGCATAAATAAGGGGGAAAGATTCAATTGGCGTGCTATAGCCATTGCAATGCTATAGAATCTGCCCGGAAAATTCAATTTTATTGACATTTTCGACATATATCGTGGTGAGCTAACGACCTTGCATACGTAAGGAGGAAGAATTCTTTTGGCGTACAATAGCCATTGCAATGTTTTAGAGT